>NC_057810.1:269089712-269120179 GCF_018294505.1 Triticum aestivum
CGAAACTCCTCAAATGACGTCGTAGGCAAGCCCTTTGTCATGATATCGGCAAATTGTTGGGAAGTAGGGATGTGTAAAATACGAATATGGCCAAGGGCCACCTGTTCCCGAACAAAATGAATATCCAACTCAATATGCTTGGTCCGTCGATGATGCACCGGATTAGCGGAGAGGTAGACCGCCGAGACGTTGTCACAATAGACCACTGTGGCACGGTCAACAGGGCAGGTGAGCTCCTGAAGCAGCTGGCGAAGCCACGAACACTCGGCGAGGGCGTTGGCCACCGCACGATACTCAGCCTCAGCACTGGAACGAGAGACCGTAGGCTGCCGCTTGGACGACCACGAGATGAGTGAGGGTCCAAGGTAGACACAATAGCCCGATGTGGAGCGACGAGTGTCAGGGCAGCCCGCCCAGTCTGCATCGGAGTAGGCTGTGAGGGCGGTGTCGGCGGAGGCGTGTAGCGTGACGCCAAGATCCATAGTGCCACAGACATAGCGGAGAATCCGCTTGACAGCGGCCCAGTGAATGTCCCGAGGAGCATGCATATGGAGACACACCTGCTGCACGGCATACTGGATCTCTGGTCGAGTCAGAGTGAGGTACTGGAGAGCACCAATGATAGACCGGTAGAAAGCAGCATCCGAAGCAGGAGAACCATCCGTGGCAGAAAGCTTGGCCTTCGTATCAACAGGCGTGGCGGCGGGCTTGCAGTTAAGCATACCAGCGTGCTCCAGGAGCTCATGAGCATACTTCCGCTGATGAAGAAAGAAGCCATCCGGACGTCGCACCACCTCAACACCAAGGAAGTTGTGCAAAGGACCCAAGTCCTTAATGGCGAACTCAACGCGAAGACGAGCTGTGAGCTGAATGAGAAGACCAGCCGTACAAGCCGTCAGGATGATGTCATCGACATAGAGCAGCAAGTAGGCTGTGTCGGAGCCCTGGCAATAGACGAAGAGCGATGCGTCCGAGCGGGTGGAGCGGAACCCAAGCTGGTGTAGAAACGTTGCGATGCGCTGGTACCAAGCGCGCAGAGCCTTCTTGAGTCCGTACAAGGACCGCGAAAGCAGGCACACGTGGTCGGGAAGCGCCGGATCAACAAACCCGGTGGGCTGCTGGCAGAAGACCTGCTCCTCGAGGTGACCATGGAGGAAGGCGTTGGAGACGTCCGTCTGGTGCACCGGCCAATCACGGGAGACCGCAAGATGGAGAACCGTGCGTATCATGCCGGTCTTGACGACCGGAGCGAAGGTGTCGGTGAAATCGATGCTAGCACGCTGCCGGAGGCCATGAACAACCCAACGCGCTTTATAGCGATCAAGGGTACCATCGGGACGGAGCTTGTGTTTGAAGACCCACTTCTCGGTAATGACGTTGGCGTGCCGGGGACGGGGAACAAGCTGCCACGTCCGGTTGCGCAGCAGGGTGTCAAACTCCTCTTGCATCGCAGCCATCCAGAGCGGGTGACGAAGAGCAGCTCGAACGGAGGACGGCAACGGCGGTGGCGTAGAGGTGGACGCCACATGGCCGTAGTCATCCGAGTCGTAGCGCGACCTCGGGCGAAAAACGCCCGTACGAGCGCGGGTGAACGGACCGGCCGCAGGCGCCGGGGGCGCCGAGGAGGCCAGGGGCACCGGGGGCACCAAAGTCGGGGGCACCAGCGCCGCGGCTGTAGGAGGCGCCGCATGTGGGGGGCGCGCCTCAAAGCCAGGGGCGGGCCAAGAGAGGCGCGTGAGGGCTCTGGGATAGGCGTCGAGGAGCCCGCATCACCGGTGGCGGGAGGAACAGCTGGGGGTACCAGGTGAAACGGAAACACATGCTCATCAAAGTAAACGTGCCGGGATGTGAACACACGGTGGGAGATGGGATCATAGCACCGATATCCCTTGGAGTTAGAAGGGTAGCCGATGAAGATGCAAGCGATGGATCGAGGTGCAAGCTTGTGAGAAGCAGTGTCGGCAGTGCTGGGATAGCAAAGGCACCCAAAAATACGCAAGTCGTCATAAGACGGGGGCGTACCAAAGAGAAGATGGTGAGGTGCGTAGTTCCACCGTGGGCGGCAGGGTCTAAGGTTAAGAAGAAGTGATGCAGTGGCGAGTGCATCCGGCCAGAAACGAGGCGGCACATTGGCATGAAACAGGAGCGTGCGAATGCAGTCATTCAGAGTGCGAAGGACGCGTTCGGCTCGACCGTTCTGCTGTGAAGTGTACGGGCATGTGAGGCGGAAAACGATGCCGTGGTGCGCCAAAAAAGTGTGGAAAGCAAGGTTGTCGAACTCCTTTCCATTGTCCGTCTGAAGCGCAAGAATGGGACGCCCAAACTGTGTGTGGACATAGGAGTAAAAAGCCGTCAAGGTAGAGAGCGCATCCGACTTTCTGCGCAAAGGAAAAGTCCACACATAATGAGAATAATCATCAAGAATGACCAGATAATATAAATAGCCCGAGTTACTAGGAACCGGAGAGGTCCACACATCGCTATGAATCAACTGAAAAGGAAAAGAAGCAATGGTGGTGGAATTATGAAATGGCAGGCGAATGTGTTTGCCAACTCGATAGGCATGACAAGTGTGATCCTCGATCTTATTGCAACTGAAACTGAAACTCCTAAGAATATGACGAAGTGTGACAGGGTTGGTGTCGGTGTCAAAACCGGCGGATCTCGGGTAGGGGGTCCCGAACTGTGCGTCTAGGCGGATGGTAATAGGAGACGAGGGACACAATGTTTTTACCCAGGTTCGGGCCCTCTCGATGGGGGTAAACCCTACGTCCTGCTTGATTAATATTGATGATATGGGTAGTACAAGAGTGGATCTACCACGAGATCAAGGAGGCTAAACCCTAGAAGCTAGCCTATGGTATGATTGTTGTAATGTATGTTGTCCTACGGACTAAAGCCCTCCGGTTTATATAGACACCGGAGGAGGCTAGGGTTACACAGAGTCGGTTACAATGGTAGGAGATCTACATATCCGTATCGCCAAGCTTGTCTTCCACGCCAAGGAAAGTCCCATCCGGACACGGGACGGAGTCTTCAATCTTGTATCTTCGTACTCTTGGAGTCCGGCGGACGATGATAGTCCGGCTGTCCAGACACCCCCTAGTCCAGGACTCCCTCAGTAGCCCCCGAACCAGGCTTCAATGACGATAAGTCCAGCGCGTTTATAGTCTTCGGCGTTGCAAGGCGGGTTCTCCCTTCAAATTCCATGTATCTGCCGAACATTGTCCGGCTTCATCTTGAATATTGTGTTCCTCGGCTTCTACGCCAAATAATGGCCCTCTTCCAAGCGTCGCACGAATGCGAAAAGCCAGGGCGTCTTTTGCCTTTCGCCCCCTAGTTGTGCGAGTCGTCCGCCTACAAAAGAGGCAAGAATCCAGATCCAAACCACACCGTCTTCCTCCCGCGAATACTTCATCGAAGCGCCTTTGACCTAAAAATCCATTCCATCATGGACCGTCGACGCGGCTCTTCTTCTCGCGCTCCCAGCCCACCGCCGGGTGATTGGAGGAGGTGCTCTATTTCGCACAACGAGCTAGTGAAGCTCCAAGCGGGGGGATATCTCCCTCCGGCCTTCATGATCTCGGTTCGAGCCGGGCTGGTTACTTATCAAGGTGGGAGGCAAGCAGAGGCTACCCCAAGCCCCAATAAGGGGGAGCGAGTATGCTTCGTCCCCTATCTGATAAGGGGACTCGGATTCCCAATACACCCGTTCCTCCGCGGGCTCCTGGAGTTCTACGGACTCCAGCTCCACCACCTCATGCCCGCCTCTGTCCTGCATATCGCGGGCTACGTAGCTCTTTGTGAGCTATTCCTGGGCATTGAGCCCCATTTTGCATTGTGGAAGAGGCTGTTCTCCCTCGTACCCCGTTCTCACGAGGGGTCCATATATCAAGTGGGCGGCGCCGAAATATGGCGCATCGCCGGGACCGGATACCCATCCGGCACTCCCAAGAAGGCGTCCGAAGACTGGTCTTCAGAGTGGTTTTATATAGGAGACGCTCCGCTGCCGGACCCAGTCCGGATCGGCCTCCCAGAGTTTAGTGCTGCTCCTTTGAAGAAACGCCTCAGCTGGCGCCCACGGAGCCCCCGATTGGAGGAAGACAAGAGCGTCCATTACTTGATGGGCCGAATAAGATTAATGGCCCATTCTGGCTTGACCATGATCGGAGTCATGGCGACATGCATCAAGCGGGGGGTACAGCCATTGCAATACAGAGGCCACCCCATGTGGGATTTCAACGGGGAAGACGATGCCACCCGTCATGGCCGCAAAGGGCCGGATTCGACCGAGGATCTGGTGGAGATCCTGTGCAGCCTGTACAAAGGGGGAGAAGGAGGACTTCCTTCAAACGAACCCTTTGAATGGGTTTTCCATGATCAACCCTAGAGGATGGGTAAGTGAACACCTTTAAGGGCTCAACCCATGCTTTCGAAGTTTAAGCTTCTTACATTATGTCTTCGGCGCAGGATCTACACCGGACTATGGAGGACATGGTGAGTCCTGCTCCACAACCCGAGGATCCAGAAAGATCATTGGGTCTGGCCCCCGAAGAGGACCCGGACATCAAGGTGGAGCTGATCGATGGGGTGTTTCACCAGCTCAGCATAGACAATGCTTTGGTTGCCATTACGGCGGATTACCCCGGACTGTGTCCGGCTTCCCAGGTGACCGCGACCGAAGCCCGCACACCATTATCTCTTCCCTGCCCATTTCTAACCTTCGCGAACGATGGTATTTTGTAGGAAGCGCCTTTACGGCAGGAAGCCGAGCCCGCGGCGGCTGACCAATAGAGGTCAGTTCGGACCAGCAGGCAGAAAAGGAGCTCGGTGCGGACGGAAACGTCGCCGCAAAGGTACAGCTCGTATTTGAATTTTCAGAGTGACATTCCTAGGAAACGCATGAGTGCTCATGATCTTTGTAGGAGAAAAAGCGCTCGTCGGACTGCGGGCGCAGAAGTTGCCGATCCAACCTACACCGGCCAGGCTCCAGCGCCCGGCCTGGAGGGGGAGGCAAGCGCAAGACGCGGGCCGGATCCTTCTCCAATGGAGGACACCGACAGACTGTCCGCCACGAAGTCTGAGGTGGAGAGCGCCATGAACCATAGGCGCCGCCGGACAGTATTTCGTGAAGCGTGCTTTTCCCCTGAGGCATTGGATGCCTTTAACGCAGGGGACGCGCATCTCCGTGCCACTCAAGATGGTTTTACCAGAGCCATGGAGCAGTATGTAAAAGACATACGGGTAAGGGAATTTTAATGGTTGTATATACCAGTAGCCCCTGAGACTTAAAGTAGTTATGTTAACTGATTTAAGGATCATTTGAAAATGCAGGCTCTTACCGAGAAGAATGCCCAGCTGACTCGGGAGCTGCAAGATTGCAAGGCCCAACTTGAGGCCGCACTTGCTGCCGCAGGAGGAGACGCAGAGACCCCTCCTGGTAACACATTTTTATTAATAAATATAAGCGCTGTGCGGCGTGCGCGCAAGTCTAATAATGACATTGCAGGTGCCGCCGGACAAGATCCGGACAGGCAAGAATTGCTGCGCCAGCTGAAGGCCAGCGAGAGTGTGCTGAATAGGGTGCAGCAAGAAAGGAACAAACTCCAGGATGCCAACGCCAAGCTCGGAGAAGAGCTGAAAGGCGCTCGGGCCGAGCTGTCCGGCTCTGTTAAGGAGAATCAGTGGCTTCGTCGCGGCATTTATAGTAAGTGCTTGAGCGGACTCTTTTGAAAAGAAGAGTTCGGCGAGGAAGTATTTTGACATAATATGTCTTGTAGGTATACTCACAGGTCGTCCTGTAGAGGAGATGCCCATATCAATGGGTGATCAACATCCCGAACTGTTGCAGCTGCTCGAACGAGTTCGGCAGGCAATGAGCGGTGTCGTCCGGGCTTTATGGCCAGCCCTCTCCCTACCCGAGGGCCTTGGGGAGCTTGCGGAGAAGCTTCAGGGAGTGCGGCAGCGCTTCCGTTTGTGGAAGATTTCGGCTTGCCGTCAAGGTGCCAGGGAGGCTTGGGCCATGGTGAAGACGCGGTATAAGAAGGCGGATCCCAACCATATGGCCGAAGTTGGACCGGTGGGGCCTGATGGGAAGGAGATCCCTGTGAGTTTAGTATACAACCAAGTAGAGTTGGCTGCTAAGTTTTCCCAACGGGACTGTAAGTTAGACAGCCTATTAGACGGGATTGAGGAGGAATACAATCAATAAATTTGACAATGTATGTTTTCCTTTGAAGTGACATGTGAAATGCCTTCTAGCCGGATTGTAGATCGTTTGTCTTTGCCGACCTTTTCACTTCAACCTCGGGACCCTAGAGTCCGGAGTGTGTCCGAATACCTTTTTTGGTTAAGAAACAACCGTGGTATGCATGGAGACCAGGCGTAGGGGTCATCAGTGCTTTATCAGACAAGTGTCCAACTAGTTATGTTATATTACATGGTTAGTAAGAAACATCTTCCAGGGAGAATAGTTCCGTTAAGGGTTCCTTTCCCTGGGAGGCATGGCCTAAAGTGCATGTCCAGACTGCAAAGAAAGCAGTAAACATCTGGGAGCAGATAGATAAATAGGTAAAAGTCATCTTTTAAGTCACCGACTGAATATTCCCTTAAGAACGCTAGCTTTCGGCTTCACCCAGTCTGAGGTACACATCCGGCTGACCCGGCAGTAACAATCGCAGAGGTGCTCCCTTTACCTCCTAGCCGAACAATCGGGAACGTAGGGGTAAGCACAGGAGCCAGGCAACCCAGCTTGGCCAAAACTTAAGTCATATCGATGCATATAATGGCGAGTAAAAGGTACATGTGGAAGCTTGACACATGTGCTGGGTATGAAACCCGTGTAATTGAGCTTCTGTAAAAGAAGCCCCCAGGAATAATGAGTGCGGATGGCACATCATGCGTATGCAAAAAATGCGAAAATAGGCCCGTAAGGGCTTTTAAATAAAAAGGCATAAAAAGAGAAACAAAAGACAGCCGAAGTTTAAAAGTTTGGACGGGGGAAGGGGACGAACTCTTAGTCCGGCGCTAGGCATAGAATCGTCGGAGGCGGGCTGCATTCCATGGGTTCGGCTCGAGTCGGTTATCCGACGCTTTTCGTAGACGGTATGCTCCACCGGTCAGGACTTGATCGATAATGAAGGGGCCCTCCTATTTGGGCTTGAGCTTGTCCTTTTTCTTGTCCGGCAGGCGTAGAACTAGTTCACCAACGTTGTAAGTCTTGGCCCGTACTTCTCTGCTTTGATATCTTCGGGCCTGCTACTGATAAAATGCGAAATGAGCCTTCGCGACGTTACGTTCTTCCTCCAATGTGTCCAAGCTGTCCTGCCGATCAAGCTCGGCCTCTCTTTCCTCATACATGCGCACTCGAGGTGAGTCATGAATAATGTCACAGGGCAAGACTGCCTCTGCGCCGTATACCATAAAAAATGGTGTGAATCTGGTAGTACAGTTAGGCGTTGTCCGCAGCCCCCAGAGTACGGAGTCGAGCTCCTCGAACCATTGTGTGTCGGATTTAGTAAGTGACCTCACTAGTCTGGGTTTAATGTCGCTCATTATTAGACCATTTGCTCGTTCCACTTGACCGTTGGTTTGAGGGTGATAAACTGAAGCGTAGTCGAGCTTGATGCCCATGTTTTTGCACCATGACTTAACCTCGTCGGCTGTGAAGTTCGTGCCGTTGTCGGTGATGATGCTGTGGGGGACTCCGTAACAGTGTACTACCCCTGATATAAAGTCTATCACTGGTCCGGACTCTGCCGTTTTGACCGGTTTGGCCTCTATCCATTTGGTGAATTTATCCACCATGACCAATAGCTACCTTTGCTTGTGGGTTCCCCCTTTAAGGGGTCCAACCATATCAAGCCCCCAGACCGCGAACGGCCAGGTAATGGGTATGGTTTTGAGGGCGGTGGGCGGCATATGGCTCTGATTAGCAAAGAGCTGACAACCAACGCATCGCTGGACTAAGTCCTGCGCGTCTGCCCGGGCCGTCGGCCAATAAAATCCTGTACGGAATGCCTTTCCTACAAGGGCCCGGGCTGCTGCGTGGTGTCCGCCTAGTCCGGCATTAATTTCAGCCAGGAGGTTTCGCCTTTCCTCTTCGGAGATACACCTCTGAAGGACTCCGGTTGTACTTTTCTTATAAAGTTCTCCCTCATGGACCTTGTAGGCTTTCAATCGCCGGACTATGCAGCGGGCCTCGTTTTGGTCTTCTGGAAGTTCCTGCCTAAGTAAGTAGCTAGGAAAGGTTCTTTCCACGCGGCGATTACTGCCATTATGACGTGGGCTGAAGGTGTTATGTCATCTGCTGAATCACCGATTGGTGCGGTTTTTTCTGGTTTGTCACTACCGGGCTCCTCTTCCCATAGTACGGATGGCTTGAAGAGCAATTCCAGGAAGATATTTGGAGGGACAGCATCACGTTTCGCACCGATGCGTGCCAGTACGCCGGCCGCTTGGTTATTATCTCGGGCTATGTGATGGAATTCAAGTCCTTCAAACCGAGCCGACATTTTTAGGACAGCGTTGCGATATGCTGCCATTTTCGGATCCTTGGCGTCAAAGTCTCCGTTTATCTGGGATATTGCAAGGTTGGAATCCCCGCGCACCTCTAGGCGTTGAATGCCCATGGAGACTGCCATCCGGAGACCATGTAACAGGGCCTCATATTCGGCTGCATTGTTGGAGTCCGTGTACATTATTTGAAGTACATACTGGACTGTATCTCCGGTTGGGGACGTCAATACGACGCCAGCCCCCAGTCCGGCCAACATTTTGGAGCCGTCGAAATGCATAGTCCATTTGGAGTATGCGCCGTACTCTTTAGGGAGTTCGACTTCGGTCCATTCGGCGATGAAGTCAGCCAAAACTTGTGACTTTATAGCTCGCCAAGGTTTGTAAGTTATATCGAATGGTAAGAGCTCAATGGCCCATTTTGCAATCCTGCCCATTGCGTCGCGGTTATTTATAATGTCATTGAGTGGTACTTCAGAGGCCACTGTTATCGAACACTCTTGAAAGTAGTGCCGGAGTTTCCAGGACGCCATGAACACCGCATATGCTATCTTCTGATAGTGCGGGTAGCAGGATTTGCAGGGGGTTAACACAGTGGATACATAATACACTGGTTTTTGAAGAGGGAATTTATGCCCTTCTGTCGCTCGTTCGACGACGAGGACCGCGCTTACAACTTGATGAGTTGCTGCGATGTATAACAACATTGGTTCGCCCAGAGTGGGTGCAGCCAGGACCGGATTTGTTTCCAATATGGCCTTTATTTCTTCGAGTCCGGCAGTGGCAGCATCCGTCCACTCAAAGTGTTCGGTGCGCCTGAGGAGGCGATAGAGGGGCAACGCCTTTTCTCCTAGACGGGAGATAAAGCGGCTTAAGGCTGCAACGCATCCTGTTAATTTTTGTATTTGTTTGAGGTCTTTTGGAATATCCAACTGTGACAGAGCTCGGATTTTAGCCGGGTTTGCTTCAATTCCTCTACCGGATACAATGAAGCCCAGCAGCTTTCCGGCTGGTACACCGAAAACGCATTTTTCCAGATTCAGCTTGATGTCATATGTTCTGAGGTTGTCGAATGTGAGCCTCAAATCGTCTACTAGAGTTTCGACGTGTTTTGTTTTGATGACTACGTCATCTACGTATGCCTCGACTGTTTTGCCGATCTGGGTGGCCAGACATGTTTGAATCATGCGCTGATATGTTGCGCCGGCATTTTTAAGTTCGAAGGGCATCGTGTTGAAGCAGAATGGTCCGTATGGAGTGATGAATGCCGTTGCGGCTTGGTCTGCTTCCGCCATCTTGATTTGATGATAGCCAGAGTATGCGTCGAGGAAACACAATGAATCGTGCCCCGCGGTAGCATCAATAATTTGGTCGATGCGGGGGAGAGGGAAGGGATCCTTCGGGCAAGCCTTATTGAGGTCTTTAAAATCGACACAGAGGCGCCAGGATTTGTCCTTCTTTGGTACCATTACCAGATTTGCTAGCCAGTCCGGATGTTTGATATCTCTGATGAATCTGGCTTCCAATAGTTTGGCTAGCTCTTCTCCCATTGCCTGTCTGATGGGTTCTGAAAATCTTCGAAGAGCCTGTTTGACTGGCTTAAATCCTTTTAGGATGTTTAGGCTGTGTTCTGCCAACCTACGTGGGATTCCGGGCATATCCGAAGGATGCCAGGCGAAGATGTCCCAATTTTCCCGAAGGAATTCACGCAGTGCGCCGTCTACTTCGTGGTTCAATTGTGCCCCAATGGAGGCCGTCTTTGTTGGGTCCGTTGGATGGACTTGGAATTTTGTTATTTCATCTACTGGTTTGAAGGAGGTGGACTTGAATCTTTTATCGAGTATCACATCGTCCCTGTTCACCGTGGAGCGCAGCGTCGTGAGTTCTTCTGCCGCTAAGGCTTCGGATAGTGCCTCGAGGGCTAGTGCAGCTGTCTTGTTTTTGGCGCGGAGTGCTATGTCCGGATCACTAACGAGAGTGATTATTCCGCTGGGCCCAGGCATTTTGAGCTTCATGTATCCGTAGTGAGGTACTGATTGAAAAATTGTGAATGCCTCTCGTCCTAATATGGCGTGATATCCGCTGCTGAACGGGGCCACTTGGAACGTGACTTCTTCGGATCTGTAATTGTCCGGAGAGCCGAACACCACATCGAGTGTGATTTTTTCCGGTGCAGCGCGCTTCCTGGCTAGGGATTATTCCTCTAAAGGTTGTGCTGCTTCGCTCAATACGGCTCCAATTGATTTCCATTTTTCGCAGAGTTTCCTTGTAAATGATGTTTAGTCCGCTGCCGCCATCCATGAGGACTTTTGTCAGTTGAAAGCCGTCCACTATGGGACTAAGTACCAGTGCAGCTGGCGCTCTGGCTGTTCGGAATTTAGGCTCGTCGCTGGCGTTGAAGGTAATAGCTGTGTCGCTCCATGGATTTGCTGTTTCTACTTGGTAGACTTCGGCGAGTCCGCGGATTGTTCGCTTTCGCATACTGTTTGATGCGAAGGTCTCGAAGACTGTTGATACCGTACTGGTATTGTTGGAGTGGTTTCCCGGAGCTAGAAGCTCCTCGCCACTTTTGGCCACCTGCCGTAATATCCAACATGCTCGAAGGCTATGTGTTGGGACGGCTCCCTCTGTACTATGAAGCTTACAGGGTCCATTGAGCCATCCCTCCAGTACGGTTCCGTTTCCCTTATTGGGTTTTTGTTTTTTCGTTTTTGCATCTGGGGCCTGAGTGTAAGGCGCCCTTTTGCTGCGGACTGGGTTTGGGGCCAGATTATCCCAAAATTGATTTTCGGTTTTCCGGAAACTCTCCATCGCACAGTACTTTCGTACTATGGATGCCAGATCGGTGAAGCGTGTAATTCTGCGACGATCAATGGCGTTTAGTATTCCCTTGTCCGTGCAGTTATTGCAGAAGATTGAGATTGCGTTTTCCTCTCGGCAGTCCTTTATCCTGTCCATAACCAGGAGGAATCTGGCCCAATAGTGATGTACTGTTTCAGCGGGCTCTTGCCGTATTAGAGATAGATCGCATATGTCTGGGCGGGTGGGTGAACTAAAATCCGGATCCCTGCCCGTCTTGGGGCTCAAAGGCCGAGGGGTTTCCGAATTCGGAAGCTTGGTTTGCTGGACACAATCCAGCGAGTCCGGAGCGATGCATGATTTTAAGTTCAATGCTCGATCGAAGTCTGTCCCTCCGCGGGAATCCGGCATGGAGGGTTCGGGAATCCGGACGTGAATAGTTTTCAATACAGGCAAAGAGTTGCCGTATTGCTCCTCTAGCACTGCGACGTGATGGGTGGCCTAGGGAGAGTTAATCTCTCTCAGATCGGTTTTAAGCCCAATCTGGTTGTAGTCCGCAGCGACTCCCAGGGCGGCGATGCGATCCAAGAGCTCGTTAACAGACGAGAGCTCTATTGGATCCAACTGTTCGGCAGCTTTAGGGATGACGCGAAGATTGCTTCTGACGACTTGAGAAGTCATTGTCGAAGCGGCGGCCGGACAGGCGGTCATAAGAAAACCACCAAGCCGGTTAGTTTGGCCGGCGGCCAAGGCCCCTTCGGCGAAAACACCGTCTTTGAAGACGGGTGGAGGCATCCGCTCTATTAGTAACGACACAGAGGAACTCTCAATGAAAGCACCAATGTCGGTGTCAAAACCGGCGGATCTCGGGTAGGGGGTCCCGAACTGTGCGTCTAGGCGGATGGTAACAGGAGACGAGGGACACAATGTTTTTACCCAGGTTCGGGCCCTCTCGATGGAGGTAAAACCCTACGTCCTGCTTGATTAATATTGATGATATGGGTTGTACAAGAGTGGATCTACCACGAGATCAAGGAGGCTAAACCCTAGAAGCTAGCCTATGGTATGATTGTTGTAATGTATGTTGTCCTACGGACTAAATCCCTCCGGTTTATATAGACACCGGAGGAGGCTAGGGTTACACAGAGTCGGTTACAATGGTAGGAGATCTACATATCCGTATCGCCAAGCTTGCCTTCCACGCCAAGGAAAGTCCCATCCGGACACGGGACGGAGTCTTCAATCTTGTATCTTCGTAGTCTTGGAGTCCGGCGGACGATGATAGTCCGGCTGTCCGGACACCTCCTAGTCCAGGACTCCCTCAGTTGGGGTGACCCAAGCGAGCGTGCCAGAGATCAACTCTAGCGGAGAGAGCGACCGGTGCGGTGGTGGTGGATGAGGTCGAATGCACCGGATAGAGCTCGTCGGTGCTGTCACGTCGGTGGAGTACCATCCTAGTTCGAGCGTCCTTGACACTAAAACCAAACTCGTCAAATTATTTTCACGAGTGAAATAACGAAGAGAGATAAGATTCTTAATGAGATGAGGAGAAACAAGTATGTTAGACAAAGATAAAGGCGTAGAAGTAGAATGAAAAGAAGTGTGCCCAACATGTGTGATAGGAAGTGTGGAACCATCACCGACAATGATGCGGCGGTCGGTGGAGACAGGAGTGATAGAGGCAAGGTTACCAGGATGAGCAAACATGTGAGCCGTAGCACCGGTGTCCATATACCAGTCACCACCTCCAGTGTTGTTCGGCGTAGGAGCGGCATGCAGCCCGGTGAGGAGCACCGGGTCCCAGGGCGCCGGCGGCAGGGTCGGCGAGGTGGACGAAGACGCCATGGGGAAGCCGTAACCGCCGCTCAGCTGCGGTGATGGGTACTCTCCATACGGCTGCGGAGCCGCATAGTACGGATGAGGCGCAGGAGGGGCGGGAGGCCCGTACGGTATGGATAGCAGCCCCGGCGGCAACTGCGGTGCCGGATAGGCCGGATGATCTGCCAGAAAAACCTGCTGGCCCGCTGACAGATGCTGCGGGTGATGGGTGCCGTCTGGCTGCTGCCCAACGGGCGAGTGCTGGCCCATTGACGACCCCCACCAGTACCCGGAAGACCCGTACGCAGGCGGATCCCCGTACGCCCCGTTCGTGGGAACAGGCACATGGGGGGTCGCGCCGAAGGGCGCCGGCGGCGGAGCGAAGACGGACTGGCCGGAGGGCGCCGGCGGCAGAGCCGTGCCAGTGGGCGCAGCCGGTGGCGAGACGACAAAGATGGCGGCAGACGGGCCGGTTGACGCCATCGCTGGTCCGACGACGACGGGGCGCGAGAGGCCTGTAGTGTGGCGATGCGGCGGGCGTACGGGCTAGCCACGCGCGGGCTGGCTAGCAATCGGCGGGCGCTAGTGACAATAGGAAGCAACGAGCAAGTAGCTCGATTACTTGCAAGCCGCCGCTCGACGAAGATTCAATGAGCCCGTACTAAAGAACCAGACAAGCACCCAGCTTGATGGATCTTCTGTCTAGCTAGCTAGCACAGATCGCTGGAACGGGTATACGGACACCCGCCGAGTTGGCGAGGCGAGGAGCGGCGGCTGGCGCGGGAGACACGCGGGCAGCGGCGGCTGGATGGCGGCGGCATGGAGGAACCGCGCGGCGGCAGCGGAAGGCTAGGGTTAGAACCTGGGCGGCAGCAGCAGGAGGCTTGGGTGACGCGGGTGGCTTCGGTGATGCACGCGCACAAGCTACGGCAGCCGATTACTTCCGGCCGATCGAGCGTATACAGCGAGATGCACGTACACCACTGGCACCTTGATTGATTCGCCTGGAATTGACTCACGTAAGTAGCAAACGACCAAGCATCTGGATCGATTCCTTCGAGCTAGCTAGCTTGCACTATCCCACAGGATGTACGTATACGCTAGGAGCCGCCGAAGATTGATCGATTCGATCGCGCGGCTGGATGGATGGATCGCGGCTGGCTCAGGGTAGGGAGAGCGCGGGCGGCTACCAGCGCTGAGGGTGCGCGAGCGGCGGCGGCGGGGTGGCGGCGGCGGCGGTGGTGAAAGCGAAAAAGAAAACCTAGGAAACTAATACCATGTAAGAGATTATGATTGCACGATGTATTGCTCTTCGTGCATAGGCACGTATATATGATGTACAAAGGTGGGCCACGGACCTCAACTATACAAGGAACTAGGAGGCGGACCCAATACACAATATGCACATAACACATATACTCAACAGTTGTGAAAGAAAAATCCTTAAAAAAAATCACCCAATAGCAACCCGAAGAAGTTAAGAGACATAAATAATTCAGATATGGTTCCATTATGCTCCATCTGTTCGATAATACATGGCGTTTTTTGAGAGTACACAATGCCAAAAACATCTTATATTATGGGATAGAGGGAAGTTTGTGATTTTTTTGTTATTCTTGATTCCACATGCTTCATTTGGGTGAATAATCCATTGACATCCAAATTTGGAGATTAATTCACCTATGTAATGTGCATAATCTATGACACAATTTTGCGATGATGAATATGTAAATAAACTCTGTATAATTCCATGAATACACAGTGACGCATTTTTGTTGTAAAGATAATGTAAATAATTTTTTATAGCTTTGCAAATAAGATTAACCTTGATGTATAAATCCGATTAAGTAGAGGTAGCTATGCAATGGCCATGCGTCACATCATTAGCCTAAAGCTCTAATTAACCACATCCATGGAGAATCTAACATCTCAACTACGCATATTTGTTTGTTCCAGAACAATGAAATTGAGGTACGCAGAAGATGAACAAATCTGAGAACTGATGATCCAAAGAAGAGTCGGAGCTCGAGCATCACATAGCCGTCAGCTATGGTGGCTTGTAGGCGGATGTGTCTCAGACCTAAGTTGTTGCCGCTGGACCGTGGTTACATGCATCCTAGCTTGGAGGCAGCAGTGCGGGGAGATATGCATGTGCAAGGCGAAGAAGTGGACGAAGGCCGAAGAAGCAATATCTGCCTCCCTATCGCTGCGTCCTGCTCCTCATTATGTCACCTTAGTGACTTGCTCAATATGTCACCTTAGTCATGGCCACCTTATCCCTCATGCTGCTGATTTGAACCTGCCCTGCTCTTCTTCTCCTAGGCTGGTCGAGTGCTTCAGCGGGTGCCTCGCCGACGACAAGGAAGGAAGGATCAGAAGTGACAGCTATAGAGCTAGGAAATTGGGAACCATAGCAATTGATCTTCTCTATATAACGTGTGTGGCAAGGGACGTGGAACCTGCTTCAGGGAAGAAGAGATGGATCACGTGAGAGAAGAGATCAGCTTTGATCCTTTAGCGGACAGACAATTTTTTTTTGCCAATTGCCTAGTCCATTTGTCCATGTATTCAAAGCATGGAAACGTGTGGCTCCCGGAGTTTGTAGGTAGACCTGCTATATTGCTCTTGGATATGTGTAAGCGCTTTGTTTTTTATTCTTCCTTTTTTGTTTTCCAATTTGGACATGCGTCAGTTCATACGTGATAGTATTGGACTCAAACAATAGGTGTCCATGTAGTCCTTCCCGTGCGTGCTACTCTTATGGTTCTATGCATCTAACGTGACAACATAAAAGTTCAATACCGCCGGTATATATATTTTTACATGTTACGTAGAAACTTTAAATCTTAGCCTTTGTTATTCTAATCAAACGGCGTAAAAAAGATTAGCATATGTGGACAAACGTGATGGCTTGTTTTACTCTTGTTTTAATTATATAATAGATGATGGGTAGATGATGGGTTGCTAGAGTGACAGAAGCTTAAACCCTAGTTTATGCGTTGCTTCGTAAGGGGCTGATTTGGATCCACTATTTTCATGCTATGGTTAGGTTTACCTTAATACTTCTTTTGTAGTTGCAGATGCTTGCAATAGGGGTTAATCATAAGTGGGATGCTTGTCCAAGTGAGGGAAGTACCCAAGCACCGGTCCACCCACATATCAAATTATCAAACTACCGAACGCGAATCATATGAGCGTGATGAGAACTAGCTTGACGATAATTCCCATGTGTCCTCGGGAGCGCTTTTCTCATTATAAGAAATTGTCGAGGCTTGTCCTTTGCTACAAAAAGGATTGGGCCACCTTGCTGCACATTATTTACTTTCATTGCTTGTTACCCGTTACAAATTATCTTATCACAAAACTATCTGTTACCTACAATTTCAGTGCTTGCAGAGAATACCTTACTAAAAACCGCTTGTCATTTCCTTCTGCTCCTCGTTGGGTTCGACACTCTTACTTATCGAAAGGACTATGATAGATCCCCTATACTTGTGTGTCATCAGCCGCGAAGCACGCCTCCAAGTGTTGCCCGAGCGCCTCCCTCGTAATGTTGTCGAGGTCTGAGGCCCTCCAGAAGAGATCCCCCGAACCCTGCCCAAGGAGGGCGCCGGGAACGCCTTCCAGGCACGGGCACTGATCCTGACACGGCACCACCTGAGATGCCAACCTCCTGAGGCCTTGAGTGGAGTAGTTGCTTCTTCTTCTTGGGGATGGCCTCAGGAGGGTTCTCGCCCTTGTTGTACGGGTTCTCGATTGCTACAGCTTGGAAGGCACGCTCGAGGGAGCACAACGCATCTCTCTCTTCATAGGGGACCGTGATGATTCTGCCGTTTCCTGGCATCTTGAGGACGTTGTAGCCGTGGTGGGTCACTGCCATGAACTTGGCTAGGGCTGGATACCCGAGGATGGCATTGTACAGCAGGCGGATGTGGGCGACATCGAAGTCGATGAGCTTGGTGCGGTAGTTGTCGCGCTGTCCGAAGGTGAAAGGGAGGCGGACTTGCCCTATCGGGTAGTGGAACTGTCAGTAACTCCTGACAAAGGCTTCGTAGGCTGGAGCTGATCGTATGGCACTTGAAGGTTGTCGAACACTCAACGGACAGGACGTTAATCCCTACGCCGACATTGATGAGAGTCCTGGTGACTTGCACGTTGCTGATGACTGGTGAACAAAGCATCAGGAAGATGCCAGCAGTAGCCGTGCACTTGAGTTGATCTGCCGAGCTGAAGGTGATGGCGCACTTGGACCACCTGAGCGGGCATGTGGCCTCGAGCTTGGGAAGGACTGCGTTCACCTCGCAAGCGAATTGCTTGAAGATGCGCTGAGAGGATGGGGCCTGAGCTCCACCCAAGATGCAAGCGATAGCACGTGGCACCTGGAAGCCCCCAGCCCCCTCGTCCTGGTGATGGTCATCATTCCTTCTTGGCGGCGGAGGCAGCGGAGGAAGGCCTGTGTTACCCTGCGGGCGGTCCTCGCGAGGCTGATCCCTCCAGGCGCCCTCGCGAGGCTGGTCCTGCCAGCGATCCTCACGAGGTCGGCCACGCCACTCCTGGCGAGGTCCACGGTCGTCCCATCATCCTCCGCCACGTCCTCCTCCTCGACCGTAGCCCCGGTCGTTGCGCTCGGGGCGTAGACCAAAGCGTCCTTCTCGAACGGTGGCAGTTGTTGGTGTTGTGGGTGTGGAGGTTGTGGTAGGCGCAGAATGGTCGGCAGCCCTTGGACGACTCCGGCTGGTCCCTTCCGCCCTTCGTGTCTGGCTCCGCCGTGAGCACGGCTGCCCCCTTGTGCTTCATGTCCTTGGCCTTGGCCTTCTTTTCTTCTGGGTCGGCAGCTGTGAGCTTGAGGATGGAGAGGCATCCCTCCTCAGCTCTTGCGCACTTGGTTGCCAGGTTAAACAGCTTCAGCGATGTGCACAACTCCTCGTAGATGGCGAGCTCCTCCTTCATCTTGATGTCATGGACGCCATCAGAGAACGCTTAGATGATGGCCTCATCCGTCACCTTGGGGATCTTGAGGCGGACGTTGTTGAAGCGCTGGATGTATTTCTGCAGGGTCTCCCCGGGCTGCTGCTTGATGCAGCGCAGGTCACCCGTGGCCGGGGGTTGGTCGCGTGCCCTAACAGTTGGCGATGAAGCGGCTGCGCATCTCGTCCCAGGAGGAGATCGAGCCGGGTGGCAGGTTCATGAACCACGAGTGGGCACTGTCCTTGAGCGCCATGGGAAACCAGTTTGCCATGACCTTCTCATCTCCGCTGGCCACCTCGATGCTCATCTCATAGAGCTGCAAGAATTCCACAGGGTCGGGGATGACGTCGTAGCGAGGAGGCAGGTCTGGCTTGAACTTGCCCGGCCAGGCGACGCTACACAGCTCAGGGGTGAAGGCGCGGCAACCTGCTATGGTCACCGGGGCCCTTTGCTGATGCGGAGCTTCCTCCTGATGGTACACGCGCGCCGCTGCAAGAGGCAGCACGCGGTCTTGTCGTGCTGGTGCAGGAAGCACGGGGGCGCCTTCTTGAGGCCGAGGGATTTCTTGACAGCTTCCTCCTTCCCGTGCGGGCGCTGGACGCTGGGGGTCACATCCAGGGGCCGCGGGCCTTGGCGCCAGGGCACCGTCTTGGGGTAGAGGTGGTAGAGGCGCTCCAAGAGCTACATTTCCCATACCTGGCGGAGGGCGAGGCAACGAGAGAGACGGCGCGGGAGAGCCCCTTCGGCGCTGACGAGCTCGGTGATGCGAGCAAGCCATTCTTCGTAGAGGTCATCAACGGGGCGGTAACGTAGGAGCTCACGTGCCATGAGCAGCGCGGCCTGCGCGTCTGTGGGGGCACAACGAGCGTGGGACGACGAACCAGCTGGGGTCAGCGACGGAGTGGCGGTGCGGCCGTCCCGCCGCACCGAGGGGTGCAGCGAGAATGCTTGCTGCTCGTTCCCCGCCGGGCCGGTGGCGGCGTTAGCGGTAGGCGACGGGGAACAACAGGGAGGCCCGCCGACAGGAGCCGTCTGGGCGACGCGAGAAGCGAGAGCGGCCCTACGCTAAACGCGGGCTCAGCGAGCATCAGACATGGATGCGACGGAGCGATGGGATGCGGATCAGCGGAAGGAAGTCTTCGGCGGCCCCCTGCCTGGCGGGCCAAATGTCGGATATCGGGTTCCGCAAAACCCTTGAGGTTCGAACAATGGGGTGCGCACGAAGATTTCCCCCTACCGAATCTCGCTCTCAGCTCTCGCCACGATCCCTAGGGTTAGCTCGATGAACTCACAAAACACGAGACACAAGATTTATACAGGTTCAGGCCACCGTTGTGGTGTAATACCCTACTCCTGTGTGTGGTGGTGGATTGCCTCTTGGGCTGATGATGAACAGTACAAGGGATGAACAGCCTCCTGAGGAGAGGTGTTCTTGTGGTTGCCGAACTTGTGTTATGAGGATGATCTGAATGATCCCTCCTTCTACTGTGCTAGCTAGCCCTATTTATAGAGGCCCTAGTTCTCTCCCCAAATATTGAGCGGGAAGGGATCCAACAATGGCCAATTTGAAAGGGGACAGCTAGTACAAGCTATCCTGACTAAAGGTGGTCTTCGCCTGTCAAAGGCGCTGGTGATGACGCCGTCTTGGGCTCGACGATGACCTCTGTCCTACCATCCTGCTGGTCTTGGTCTTGTTGCACCGATATGGAAACCTTTGCTTGATGCCTTGGTACTCCGCGCCTGCACTTGCCCCATTAGCACCAAAGGGGAAACGAGGACACTGCGCAGGCTGGCGCCCGCCTGGCCTTGGTCGTCATGGCTTGCGTCATTGGAACCTCGTGAGGTACCCCTTGCCTTGATCTCTCCGCCTCCTCGCGAGCCCGCCTGGTGAGTCCTCCCCTGAGGAGGCCTTGTGTCGTCCTCCCTGCGAGGCTTGAACCCTCGCGAGGGTGTTGAGTGTTGGTTGATGAAGACGGGCCGTACTAGGCCACTGGCAGAGCCACGCCGTAGGCCGTAGGTAGACAAGTCTGGGGACCCCCTTCCCAGAATGCCGACAATTTCCATCAGAAAATGAAACACACAGAGCTTCTTCTTCATTAGTTGCAATAAAATTGAGCAACATCAAGGTTGGTTGTGAAGCTCCTGGAATGTTGAACTATACTTTGGATATCATTTGTGCAGCTCAACTAAGATCGAGCATGAAATGTATATCTCTGTTTGCACAAAAAAGGTGGAAAGGAGGGCGACTAACAAGTGATGAAACATGCATCAAATGAAGAGAAGCATGTTCCTTATCTGGATGGCAATCCTACATGGACAGTAGCAATTTCTAAAGCAGTGCCATTGCTAGATATTAGTGTGGGCATTAGGATTAACTATGACAACCCTTAAATACGACATTACTTTCGGCACGGGAGAGTAGGCGGACCAGGACAATTGCATTTCTAACGAAAAGAAGCAACTTATCTTAATGGGAAATTTAGCAGGACATGTAAAAAAGTGCCATTGATTCATATTATTGGAGGCATTACATTGAAAGCAACATTGGTTTAACGTGTCCTTACTTTTAACAGTGCGACTGCTACATTTTACCAGTGGCGTAACATAAGAGTGGCTCGGGGCAACAAACATCAGAACAGGATATCTGGGTTGGTCCCATTTTTGTTCGGTATAGCCACCTTATACTGTGTGAGGCTAGCAAATCTAGTGCTGGACTTACTCTGTTGACTTGTCCCCCAGTCCCCACTTTCTTTCCTTTTCAACCAATAGATCGGGTTTATATTGAGTTTGTACTGCATTTCCCTTTATTTCCCTATTAGACCTAGAGACCAGTTGGATAGCTAGTCTATCCTACTTTTCGCCCCCATTATTTCCTCTTTTGACCAAGTCCTAGATTCAGGTAACAAATCTTCCCCCACCCCCACCCCCTTTATTCCTTGTTTGAACCAAGTAGTACTAGATTCGAGTGCATGAACTAGTTTTACCTCTTAACCATAAAAATTTAGGTGGTTTTGAAACAGTCAATCGATCCTATCTACGAGGGGGCCTGAGAAATAGTAAAAGATACAAATGCAGTGACGTCAGGAGCTTGGGAAGTAGAGCAAGGCCGGTTTCGAAGGAAGTTATACCTAATGGTCACCGGGATGTCGCTAGGTGGGCGGCGGGAGGCCGGATCTGCCCACATTACTGCAGCAAGGAAGAAGGGCTCGGAGGCCCTCCCTCGCCAGCGGTGCTTGGGAGAGAACGGCAAGGCACGCTGATCGGGACACGCCGACAGTGGGTAAGAGCTGTCGCCGAGGATGACCGCGTGAACTTTGCACCTTCTCACTTTCCTCGATGGAGAGGATCCGGCTGGAGCTGTGACCAGCGGTGAGCAGAGAGAGAGAGAGTGTGTGGCCACTGCAGTCGTGTTTAGATCTGGAGAGGACGAGACAGTGTGAAGAGAGTAACACTAGAAAGCAAGCGCCGAGGCTCCTCCCTATATAGTGGAGTACTAGTTTTGTTCTGTCTACCGGAGCCAGCTTGACCTCGTCAATGACTGTCGAGAAGTCTTCATGCACGTGGCCCGGAGGTGCAGTTGCTGTCATTTGGATCTAAAGCACCGGATTATAACATATAACACGAAAAAATGCCACATGACAAGAAATCATAACCTCACTGCCCAAAGGAGACAACATGAATCCCGACGGTCAAACTAGACGAGGATCAAAGCTCAAATTAAAGATAAACTCGTAGAAAAGGGGTCCGTCGATAGATGTCCTAATTAACATAGCTGACTTGACCTAGATGGCAGCCAAGTAGTCTTCGTGCATGTGCCCCCAATGACTAGCCCAACTCAGTTGTCATTGTTTAACCGTCGCAGATATCCGAAGAGCATGACACCTTATTTTGTGAGATGACAAGAAACCTTTTTTTAGATTTCTCACCAGAACTACAGCCCTCTACAACACAGCATGCACGATATGTAGACGATAGCCAATCCAGGCGTGTCTGCTGGAGTCTGGTCAGATGCATGGACGAACTGATCTTCCGTGTCTTGCAGGGATTGTCCAGGCACCAACGTAGTACAACACTTCTCTAGTACTATCGCTCATGTCTCTCGTCTATTAAGTCACCTGACTTGCGGGGTCGGGAGTGTGCCTATGGTTGGTTCTCAATTGCGGTCCCACATGTGTGTGCAAATGCAATATGACGCGCGTTCCATTCATAGAGCAGCGCGCCAGACCGACCGACCGTCTGGGGTGCGACCCGAACGCGACGGGCGTGCTATATACTCCGTACATGTGTACCGCCGTTTTCTTGAGGCTTTGCTCCATGCCGCAATCCATGGATATAAATTAGTATACTGTAGTATTTAAAAGTCGAGGGCGGGGCTTTTCCTGCGCGGTAGGCGGGGTAGCTCCGCCTAGTCGGTTCGATAGAGACACAAGAAGATGAGGGAGTAGGCTGATACAAACGTAGGGCTATGTGATTTGACAGAGAGTTACTGCTGGACAGGTGGGGCCCCGTGATTTGACTTGCCATTATCATTTTAACTGCGGCACTACGACCGGCGTGAGTCTCCCGATTCCTAACCACCTCCATACAGGTGCCTCTCCCAATGCTCCACCATGTAGAGGCTGGCTCTTGCATGAGAGCCCACTTCTCCACTTTTTCCTTGCCTCTTTCCTCCACATATTCAAAAATGCCATGTAAAGCAGGCTTATAGCCCACTATTGTAGTACTTACTTGCTCCTACAGGTGCTAAGCTTGCCACATAGGTATAAAGTCTGATGTGGCAAGTTAATTAAGAAGAGAGTGACTAGTTTGGTGACCCAAGGAAGAAACGGTGCTAAGCGCGTGTACCTAGGTGAAAAGACAATTTTGAGTCTATAGCTAACTAAATGAAGCAAACTTAGCAACAAAATACTAATAAGCACCATGAATTGGGGACTTGATTGCTAAGCCATTTAATGCCCTTAGCACCTCATCTGAGCACCATTTCATTGGAAGGGGTAACTCCTTGGCAAATGCAATAAATACTACTCCCTCTGTCCTATAATATAAGAACGTTTTTGGCACTACACTAGTGTCAAAAACGTTCTTATATTATGGGACGAAGGGAGTATGAAGAAAGAAATAGAAAGAAGGAAAAAATACACTTATAGCCAACCTTATAGCTAACCTTGTTGTAGTATGAGTGACTAAGTGATGACATGCCAACATCAAATAGCCTAACGCACCGTGTTAAATCTCCAAGGGCGCGACCGCGCGAGCGACACGACGGTCGTGGTAGGCGCAACCATGATACGGGATGCTGGTAGCCCTTGGATCTGAGATTGAACGGTCGCATGTTAAGTTGCTGAAAATTTGCAGAATAACCCTCCAGGATAGGATATTCACCCATAGGTCTAGAATCACCCCATGCAACCGTTCGATCTAAGATCCAAGGGCTCTCGAAAGCCCATATCATGGGAGAATGGAAAGCCACTACCCTGCCGTTCGCATGCTGGCAGTTCGCTCCTACTCGTCCCCGCACGTCCTTTAATATTACAGCAGTTCGCTCCTAGTCGTCTTGTCCTTTCACATTACGGCAGTTCCATGAACCCTAACCCTCCTCCCAAGTCCATGGCATCCCAAATCTCCATGATCGGCTGTGAGTACAAGGTTAGAACCATCACCGGCGATGAGTTTGACGTCATCTACACCCGTTCTTCTGCGACGGTGAAAGGATGCCTTGCTCGCTTCAGAGGCATGTTCAAAAACTCAGATGATGAGTGGGTCGCTGAGCTAGATGTTGAGTACACCATAGTCCTGGGACGAGAGAAGGATCTAAAGGAGGAAGAGAGGAAGAAGCCCGCCGTGATCCAGGTTTGCGTGCATGACTTATGCTTGGTCTACCACATATGCCATGCCGACATTGAATGCTAGGATTTTAAGAACTTCCTCAAGGGCAACCTAGTCAAATTCATTACTGTAGACTTTACGAACGACAAAAGAGTCCTGGGTCAGATAGGCCTCATTGTAGGCAACCCCTTCGACCTCTAGAAGAATCGGCTGCTGCCCACCAGTGGTTAGCCTTCAATGCTGAACCTTGCAGGAGCCATGGTTCATCCTTCATACAGTAAACTGGATAAACCTCATTACACGATTCATCGTCATGCATGGCAGCGGAATGTACTTGATATAGACCACATCCACTACGCTGCAATGGATGGCTACCTTTGTTTCAATATCTACAAGGGTTGGATGAAGAGCAAGAGCCAAGTGTGTGGTTCAAGCAAAGAAGTATCGGCGAAGAGGAAGAGGGACAAATACGAAGTCGAGGACGTGGATGAGGACTCTGAGTAAGGTGGCAGTGTCGTTGCTCATGGTGGTTCTAATGTAGTGTCTACCGGATTAGTTGCATAGTTTAATTTCTGGTGTGCTTAGTTTAATTTGAGGGGTGTGTTGTCCTGAGCCCCCAGCAGAACTATGTTATGTTCCTTCTCGTTACTTTAACTCTTCAGTACATACATACTAGTATTTCTTACATTTCATCTTTTAGTTGGTATAGTACTACCACTCGTTTCTTCACATTATATACGTACAATATATATGGCCAACATCATATAGCCAGCAGTTTAGTTGTCAAAGAATTTTAGGGTGCTTAGTTTTGTCAAAGAATTCCAGGGTGCTTAGTTTTATTTGAGGGGTGGGTTGTGCTGGACACCATTATTGTGACTAGCCTTTTTAATAGTACTATATGCATAATTTGGCGACGAGCGCTCTCTATATGTACCACCTTTTTTTAATTTCAAGTTTTGCTCCATGGCGCAATCCATCGATACTACTACTGTACAAAAGTATACATTTTTTAAAAGGCTGGAGGGCCGGGCAGTCTAGCTTGGTCGGTTTCACGAGAGGCGAGGGCCTTTGTGATTTGACGGCTCATTACTGCTGGGAGGTGGGGCCTTGTGGTTTGACTGCTCGTATAAATGTGCCAACGACCTGAGGAGGAGCAAAGAACCGTGCGGTATACTCAAGTTTTCCACTGGACTAGTACTACGACAGAGGTGCATGAAACACGGCTGCCCAGTGCCATATGGCGCTAAAATGATCTAATTTGCTAGTCATCTCATTGTTAGCATTGTTCTATTCATGCCTCGCAGAGAACGTGACATGTGCGGCGAAACACCCGAAGAAAAAGATGAAACACAGGAACAAAGGAAGAAGGAAGATTATCACCCCAAATGATCTAATTCGCCGCGGAGTCGTAACTGCTTCTTCATCGCCTCCACGACCTCCATCTCCTTGCGCGTCTCCTCTGCCATCTTCTTCATTCTGTCCATGACGCGGGATTTCTCGACACGAGCCTTCATCATCTGTTCCACAGCCGTATTACGTACCTTGATAGCAGCCGGGTGCTCGATGCGGAGCTTTGCCAACTCCTCCTTCTGTTCCATGACGAGGGCCTGCAGCATCTTCATCGAGGAACTACTATTCTCATGCAGCTTCTTCCAGCCGGCATTCTTCTCCTTCAATAGGTCGAGCTCGTGGCAGAGCTTCGCCTTGTCCTCCTGAAGTTGCAGGATTTCACCGGTCGCCTTCTTCTGCAAGGCAATGCTCTTCTTGAACAGCATCACCAAGCCGGCGGTCAACTCCCCCTGCTTATTGAGCTCAGCGGGCATGTCGTTGAGGCACTCCTTCAGCAGCTCCACCAAGCCGTGGATAAGCTCCTTCTGCTTATTGAGGTGCTTATTGAGCTGATCGGGCATGCCGTCAAGGGATAATGAATCCAGCGTCGCCGGCTCGGCATGTTCGCCTCCGCGGGTAGGGCGCTCCTTGGAGCCATCGCCTGCCCGTGAGAGATCTTTAGAGGTCTCTGCGTGGCGGCGAGCCCTCTTTTTTTTCCGCAGCCTTGGTGGCCGCTCCCATGTTACGAGTAGTTCTCGACATAGAGCTTTGCTCACCGGCCATGGCAAGGACGGACGAAGAAGAAGCACTTATGAGGAAGAAAGGTAGAGTAATTTTCGGTTAGGTAGTTCCCCTTTTTATAACCTAAGTACTAGCACTAGTACTAATACCTGCATAGTGGGAACATGTTTAGGTTTGGTACGTACTATTAGGTGTGAGCGGGCTTTCAAATGGGATGGGAACAAGGTAAATATTAATTGATGGTTTTGGTTTCGAGGCCCGAAACGGCTCCCGATGAGTTTAGTGGAACATAAATTTTAAGTAGACTACACTTCTCAAATGCGTAAATATTATGTTACTATCAAAAATTGGTACAAAATACGAAGGAGACCAATGGAAGTACTACTAGCAACCCATGATTTAACTACTCGCATGCGCGCAGTGGAGTAGTAATGTCTTTCTTCCGCCCTCACGTCCACTCAATTTGCATACGCTGTATTAATTAACCATCAATGAAGTGAAGGACTTTACACGCGTCAAATTATCACATGAGGTGGATCTTGGTACAAAATTGCATCCGCCCGTGTACCCGCATGTGCGTGCGAGGGAATGAGTGCATGCGTGGCGTGCATGCA
This sequence comes from Triticum aestivum, assembly GCF_018294505.1. Lineage (NCBI taxonomy): Eukaryota > Viridiplantae > Streptophyta > Magnoliopsida > Poales > Poaceae > Triticum > Triticum aestivum. The sequence goes on from NC_057810.1 coordinate 269,116,322, forward strand.
CATCTTCGCTTCATGCATGTATCGACAGTATGGCTCAGGGAGGACGAGTACATTCTTCTGGAACCAGCAGCACGTCACTGTGATCAATCCACACAAGGAGGTCGCGACAACACCTCCACATGTGCCACATGACTTCATGAACTGTAAGAGAGACACTGTGTAGCGTGCCATTGGAATTCTAATTTACGTGTTTTGCACATACTCAAAGTACTAGTAAGGTACACGTGCATTGCACGCATCAGATTTTGCAACCAAATTATGAATAAATACCACACTATAGCATGTAAGCTCTGAGTCATATATGCTTGCTGTAGACCTTCGTTTAATTCTTATAGTTCATCTCATTCAAAATCAATTAGTTTTTATAAAAAAGCTAGGGCCTCTTGGATTCGTGGGATTTCCAAAAGGCGGGAATAGGAAAAACATGGGATTATAGTGGAATGTCGTCTTGAATCCTACAGGATTTTACGAGTGTTTGATTGTGCATAGAAAAAAACGCAGAATTCTTTCGAAGAGGTTTGAGTGGATGGGATGTTTCCTATGAAATCTAGTGCAAATGAATCAAATGGAAAAATCCCTAAGGTTTACAATCCTACGAATCAAACAACCAAGATAGGAAAAATTCCTAAGGATTAAAATCCTCCAAAATTCCTTTGAGAATCCTTTGAATCAAAGAAGCCCTTAATCTATTTTATGATTCATGGAATTGTGCGTTGTAAAGCATAAAGTAAAAACAAATAATGGCAATTCAACTAGAAAAAAAGTTTGGGTAGTTATGATATAGAAGATTCTAGAACAAAGGAGAACCACTGTTGTTTTGAGGTTTGTGCATTATGCTTAAGTTCAACCATGGAGTCTGCTAGATTGTACATGTGGCAAAATCTAGTGGGGGGCTAGAAGATGGTGCGAGGGGCCAAGTGGAGGGAGACTAGGAAGGAGTGCACAAGTGCGAGATCGATATTTACAGAGAGGGGGCGAGAACGTGCGTTGTTGCGCGTAGTGGCGGAGGCATGAAAAATAAATGAGCTAGGGGGATTGTCTAATGATCACATTCATATTAGCATCGATATATAGTGATGTTAGGGGGGGCAGGGCCCTTGCTGCCCCCTGTCTTCGCCATTGTGCACGCGTCTGAGAGATGAAGCGGAAGGCATGGATGGTGAGAGGGGGGCGTTGGATATATAATTAATGTGGGTGTATTAGCTATATATGTAGGGGTTGTTTGGTTCTAGGCCTAGGAGTGCCACACTTTGCCATACAATGTTGCCAAACTTGCCTATGGTTAGTTCTTTAAAATGAGAGCCACAAGTTGGCAAGCCTAAGGGAATCTTGCCACAGTTGTTATGTGTATGTGATGTGGAACCATAGTGCGGCTTGCCTAAGATGTGGCTTGAACCAAACACACACCTAAGTTGGTCAAATTTGCCTAACCTTAGGTGTGGCAAGCTTTGACAAACTTAGTCTCAAACCAAACAACCCTGCAGTCCTATATAGAGAGGTATAGATTCATCGATGTGGACGTGGGAAAGAGGGTGAGACCTCACTGGATATATCGATTGATCGGTTTGTGTGGAAAACTATGAAAGGCATAGCTATATACACACACAGACATAGAGGAACATCGATCATTGCGCATGCACGCGTGAGAGATAAAGAATGCCCGATATGATGGAGAGGGGGATGTGTGTGGGTGTGTGCCTTCATGGGAGACCGACCTGAAGAAAAAGATTGCATGTGTGCGATGGATAATGCCGACTGGTAGTGTGTGTGCATGCATGCACGAGAGAAAGTTAGTGGTACAATTATAAAGAGAAGACGACTGTGTGGGTGTAAAAGACTAGGTGAGGTCATAATCAATGTAAAGTAGAATTCAAATATTTGAATAAGAGATCCTGATGTTTGAAACCCATGCATGCATGAATATAACAAAGATCTGTGCGGTGTGGTTTGGAATCGGGCATGTGTTAATGTATACACATTGAACAAGGTCAGCTGATTTGAATTTGAGATACCGATGGCAGACATCGTTTGGCCACATTGCATCCGTGCATGGACAGACAATTCTAATTGGAGATGATGGGTGGCTTTCGCATCACATATATATATATATATATATACCCCTATATATATATATATTATATTTTATATTTTTTATATTGTGTGCGGGTAACTTTAACTTTGAAAGATGGTCGTTGGATGAGGCGAATTTGATGGTGCAGAGATGGCAAATTTGAGCACTATTGGTAGTTGGATATCATCTAGATTCCAGTAGATTTCGCCACATGTACAATCTAGAAGACTCCATGGTTGAAATTAAGCATAATGCACAAACCTCAAAACACAAGCACTTCTTCTTTGTTCTAGAATCTTCCGTATCAGAATTGCCCAAATGTTTTTCTTCATGATTTGCCATTATTTGTTTTTACTTTATGTCTTACAATGCACAATTCCATGAATCTTAAAATAGATTAGCTTTGTAATAAAAACTAGATGATTTTGAATGAAATGAACTATAGTCATTAAACGAACATCTACATCATGCATATATGACTCAAACCTTACATGCTATAATGTGGTATTTATTAAGAATTTGGTTTCCAAATCTCATGCGTGCAATGCACGTGTACCTTACTAGTCTAAATGGTGTTTGTGTGTGTGTGTTGTGCGTGTTGAGGTGCAAAATGTCTTATTTTTGGTATACGTTAAGCTTGCTCTCTCGAAATTTCAAGTTGCGCCTTGTTTTGCCGAAATTTCAAGCTAGCGTCTCTGTCTATCGTGCTGCAAAACTCCCGCCTCTTCAACCTGCGCCTTGTTACCCCGAAATATTTAAGATATATCTTTGTCTCGTTGTGCTCCCACAACTCCCTCAATCTCAACCCGCGCCTTGCTATTCCAAAATTACAATGCGCGCGAAAACTCCCACCTCCTGTGAAATCCCGACACGCGCAGTGCCCGTGGTACCCCTAAACCGAAAGAACCGCCTCAAATTGGTGGGGGTACTTTCGTAACTTACCCCATATTTCGGACAAGCGCGTCCCTAAGCTATGGTTCCCCACCCCCATCTCATCCGCCCACCCATTCATACACCGAGGCCATGAAATCCCGCACCGAAGCCCCACACCCTCCTCCATCTGCCACCCAACCGGAGCCTCTTACCCGACGACGTCGTCCACAGCTACACCTCGACGTCCCTCATCCATCATACCGGATGAGGATCCGTCATCGATCTCGTCGTCCCGTCAGTTCAGCCACCCCGTCCTCCACCTCCAAGGAGCTGCCCCGATGTTCCCCTCGTCTTTTGTGCCACCTCCATTATCACACCGCCATCTTCACCTGCACCACCAGAAGAGTATCATCACCATCATTTCCTCAGATGAAGCTGCGGCCTAAACGGCACCACCAGAGAGGTTGTACACTAATCGCCACATTTTCTTCTTGATTCAATCTCATGATGCTGTCGGCGCTCAGTCCCAAGCCGACACGGCGCGACTCCATCCACGGCGGCATCACTGGCCACCTTCTCCAGGGCGTCGCTCCCTCGGCGGCGACGTCCACATCAGTAGGAGTTGTTGCTACTTTAGCTCTCGCTCGTGCTGTTGCTCTGCTCTTTCTCTCTGTCCCCTGCCAAGTCTGCTCTTGCTATTGCTCTTGCTCGTGCTGCTGCTCTCACTCTTGCTCTTGCTTGCGATGCTGCTCCGATTTAGCTACACTTCAGTCGACTGAATCGACTTTTGGGTCAATCGATTTTTGGGGGGTGGGGGGGCTCGCCGGGGTGAAGGAAGAACCAGCCGCAGTGGGGAGGTGGCTCGCCGGAGAGGTACCCCAGTATCTATCTTAGGGTTCAAGGTGGGGGCGGTG
>NC_057810.1:269120443-269149681 GCF_018294505.1 Triticum aestivum
CAGCGGCAGACCGGCGGTTGGGAGTATTTTTGGGGCGGGCAGGGCGGCGCACCACCGGTCGCGGGCGGCGGGGACTGCTGTTTGGCCGGTGGTGGCTGGCGGCTGAGAGGGGTGGAGGTTGAAGATGAACTGTAGGCCCTTGATTTCATATCCAATGGCTGCAAAATCGACTGACCAGAGATGAAAAAGTCAGTCGACTGACGTGTAGCCTCACCTTGCTAGTGTGTTCAGTTTCGACAGCAAAATTCAGTTTGGATAGTTAAGTTCACTTTCGACAGTGAAATTCAGTTTCGACAGTTAAGTTCAGAGATGAGTGCCTGATGTATTTTACATCTAGCACTTCGTGGTTATGTATTTTACGTCATCAATTGGAGATGCTATTAGAATTCCACTCAGGTTAACGTTGTCTCTCTTGTCCTGCTTCAGCCTCGGCATCGTACAACTCACTGGAGCTGCTCCAACGATGAAACCCTCCATCACAGCGGAGCAGTACCTCGGGATCCATCTCCAGACGCCTAAGATCTTCTTCCCCTCCTCCGACAGCCAAGTCAGCCGGAGCATCCTCACCGGCCAATCCAATCACGCTGAGAACGACATGGCTTCACCAAAGAGGTTGTACACTTGTTGCATCTCTTTTTTACTCTACATGTTATATATATTGTCCACTAAGCACACGTGGTAACGTGAAATATGATTATTTTATTCTACTATATGACAAGCAGTGAGGTACCAGGCAACTTAGCAATCCGTGATGGACTCTCCTGAACACCATCATTATTTATCTCTGCGCGTTTGAGCTGTGCATTTGTCGATGGGCCTGGGAGGTGAGCTAGTACGGCAGTGGCCTGGGTCCTAAGTAATAGAAGTAGCACAAAACCATTTTTTAGTGTAGGATTTTCCTTTCTCGAGCCTACCTACTAGAATCGCCAGTGCTTGAAAGGAAAGGTGAATGAAAAACATAGGAATTGGAAAGTTTCCTATGGTACTACTTTTCATGAATTTGGTGCAAATAAATGGAGCAAAGGGAAACTGTAGGATTTGTTCCTTTAGTGTCTCCTTGAAAGAAAAACCATAGGAGTTCTAATTTCCACTTGTCCTCCTTTTGATATTCCTATTCAAGAATCACAAGACTAAGAGATAGTAGCATAATAGCATTATAACCGTACATTTTCTTGTGGTTTGACTTAATCTCACCATGCTTTTTTGCATCCCGTGATATTCCAATTCTTGTGAATCAAACACACAGATTGGAGAAATCCTGTGTTTTTAAATTCTCTGTTTTGCACGTGCATTCCTATCATATTCCTGTCTATTTCTTATCCCTGCATTGTTAGAATCCTCATATTCAAACAAACCCTTACACAATTACTTCTGTCACAGATATGTGTCAAAGAAAACCTTGTGTGGTTTGTCCTGCTCCTACAGTGCTGTGTTCCACCCCAGCTCAGCTGCTCCAATGACGGAAGGGTTCACCACAACAGGGATCAACTCTCCATACTATCTTGCGCTGCCTTAGATCTTCTTCCCCGCCGCCGGCAGCCACGACAACTACATTACCATCATCAACTAAGCAGATGACCTTGAGGACTACACGGGTCCGCAAGAGAGGTCGCACTCTTCCGTGTCTGCTTACGTTATGCATCGCTTAATATTATGACATGCTACATTATCGTCGTGTTCACTTATTAGACTCCGAGTCAGGTCCAAACTAATGCTGAAACTTGAGTTTTTAAATGGTTGTGGGGTACATATTGGGGCAACAATCAATACTATCTGTCTGCTATCTGGTTAATCTCGAGTGTCTACTATGAGTTTCATGTTGGGTGCAAACAAACATTAAACGAGCCATTATGTGTATTTTTTAACTAAAGCTATTATCTGCCTGCTATCATTGGTTTTGGGTCTATCCACAGTTTGCTACCATCACTCCGGATTTGTGGATGCACTCCTTACATAATCTCACTATGTTTTATTCCTATGCATGCCAGTTATTGTACACAATGGAACTGATCATGTAGAGCAAAAGAGACGAGCCTTGCGTGGCAATAAAATTTCATGCAGATGTCGCTCCATGGTGGGTGCAAAGGCAACCCCCCTCCACCCATTTCGGATCGTAATCAAGAGGAAGATAACTATTCTGAGGGGGATTCAGAAGGAGAAGACCACTCCTATTTACCCCATGAGGTCTTCGCTCTAACTTGGCATGCTGATGTTGGTAATATCATGCATATGGTGCCTTGGATTTCTTACTGTATATACATCAAAGATGTCACCTCCTTAGTTTAGACATGCTTTGTGGCAATGCCATCTGTTTAGTTTCTTTATCGTATATGTGAATCATGCAGTGCCATCTTGTTTAGCCAGGCATCATATATGTGAATTTTGAAATGCCACCCTGGTTAGCCAGTCATCTTATATGTGAATTATATCATGCCATAAATTTTTCTATTACGTGTTAAATTTGTCAACAATATTAGTACATTCAATTACTCTTCCTGTGCATCAGCCATTCGGCACGATCATGGAAAAATCTGGAGTGGAAACAAGGTCTTCAGAGAAGACAATGCTATCTGACGAAGCGCATGTCTTGCTGGTTACCGATAGCTCCTCAGAGGAGCATTCAGAGACAGATGACCAGTCATATCCCCCCTTGAGGTGCATGCTCTAACTTGGCAGGGTTATGTTGCTCATATCGTGCATACGGTATCTTGCATTGCTATGTCATTTGCTTAGTTTAGACATGGTTTGTGTGAATGCCACCTCTTTAGTGTCTAATTACCATATATGTGAATTATGAAATGCCATCTGTTGCAAGACATTATATATGTGAATTATTGCAATGTTATCTTGTTGCAAGGCATTATATATGTGAATTATGCAATGCCATGCTGTTTAGGCAAGCGTCATATATGTGAATTATATCATGTCCTCCTATTTTGTATTTCTCATTGCTTTTGTCAACAATGTTTGTATATTCAACTGCTCTTCATGTGCATCAGCCATTTGAATTGGTGATGGAGAAATCTGGAGTGAAAACAAGGTCTTCAGAGCAGACAATGCTACCTGCTAAAGCAGATATCTTGCTGGTTACATATAGCTCTTGAGAGGAGGATTCAGAGGAAGATGACCAGTCCTATTATCCCCCTGAGGTGTATGCTCAAACTTGGCAGGATTATATTACTCATATCATGCATATGTTGTATTGCAATGCTTAGTTTTTACATCATATACACAATATTGAATGCCACCTCCTTAGTTGACGCATCATATATGCGATTGCCCTCTGCTCACCTCCTTAGTATATAAATGATATATTTGAATTATATCATGCCATGATGTTTACATAGAGAGCATGTATCTGAATTATGGCATGCCAACCCATTTTCTAAAGACATAATATAGTTATATCATCTCATCCTGTTTACATAGTCATCATATTTTAAATTATGTCATTCTATCCGTGAATTATATCATGCCATCATGTTTCCATTGATGGCATGTTTGTGATTTATGGCATGCCAACCACTTTAATAGACACATCGTATAGTTATATCATGTCATCCTGTTTACATAGTCATCATATATTGAAGTATGTCATTCTATCATGTTTAGTTAGCCATCAAACATGTGAAATTTTGTCATGCTCTCCTGTTTAATTAGCCATCATATATGTCAAATTATGTCCTGCTATTCTGTTTGGTTAGACAACATAAATGTGAATTATTTCATGCCCTGTTTTCTTCCCTACTATCCATTGCACCTGTCTATCTTACAATGTCTGTACATTCAATTAATTTTCCTGTACATCAGCCATTTCAATTGGAGGGGGTGATGGCAGTATCTGTGGGAGTAAAAACATGGTCTTCATAAAAGATCGTGCTACCTGTCGATGCAGATAGAACCACAGTTGTACTTGCCCAAGAACTAGCCCCACCACACATAACCCAGACTCATGCAGATTGTACCCCTACCCAGTTGGAGAGAGAACCAGCTACACCCCTTCTAACCACAACCCCAGCAGATAGTAACCAAGTTCCCGTTGACACAGCACCGTCTCCACCACAGAGCACCCGAACCCGAGTAGTTAGTAAGGCAACTGCAGTGCCCAAAGCACGAGGACCACCACTCTGAACCCCAAGTCAACGCTTAAAGTAGAAGAAGAATTGTTCTCAGGTCAGGTTCTGTAGCTATGGTTCATACTACTTTGCTCTTGCATCACCGTATTTACTCATGCCAACTAATTTCAAATTTGAAGGATGCAATTGAAACTCCAATGGCGCAACATGTATGTTTTAAACCTGTTTCTTTAATGTGTTTGCTGTTGTAACTTGGTCTATGTTGATTTAGTTTCAATTGAATAAATAGTTATGTTCTCATGCCATGCACATTACAAGTGTTGTTATTGTTGTGTAGTTTCCCACAGTTATATTCTATCTATGCTACTTTTTCTTAAATAGATATGATTCGAACTGTATCTATCTTGATTTGGCAACATAAACTAGAATGATATAGACCATACAGTGACCATACTACATAGATATATGTCTGTTTCATGCTATTATCCTGTCCACCTTACTACTGACGTGGTTTACCAAAATGAGTTTCATATACTACATTGTAAACTTGTGATCTGTTTGTTTGTTTCTCTTTTAGAACGCGGAGAAAATATTGGAGAAGAGTACCCCGTTATGCAATGGTAAAGGAAGTTATGCAGATAAGGTTCAAGAGAGTGAGACATCCCTGTTGGTCTCCAAGAAAGCTCATAAAAACTATATTGAAGACACTTAGACAACCCCAAAGTCCTGTCTTGATGTAGTGTTCGAGTTACTGGCTACTACTGCTGGCACCAGCTCTTCGAACTCATTGCCTAAATCAGATCGGCTTCTTGAGTCTCAACTTCAAGTTGAAAGACATCAATCAGATGTTATGTGACAGAAAGCTAAAGGACTGAGGAAGTCCCTGCAGAATTCAGATGCATACTTTCTGGTGCAACAACAAGTGCTGGAGGATTTAAGCGCCAAACAAGAGAAAGTTAATAAGCTTGCTAAGCATCTTGCCAGCATTATGGGTACCCAGGATATTGTTTCTTGAGCTCTTCTAAAGTGGTTTCAGTTCTGGACTTGTTTTGCTGCGGCGTTTATATGCTGTTGTGTTCCCTATATTTGCACTGGTGGCGAAGTTTGATGCCCAGTGGATGTAATATGTGGAACAGCCGTGATAGCCTAGCGTAAGTTGCTTGCTTATTTATTTCCTTATTGTCTTGTTTATTTCTTTGCTTGTAGTCAGTGCAGTTCTTTTTCCGCGGTTTTCTAGTTGCCGCAATAACCTATTTTTTAAAAGTAGGCCACAATAACCATGGGCTACATATTTACTGTAGTTACCATTTCCCTCCTACGGGTCATAGAAACAATGGGCCTTCTACGGGTCGTAGAAACAATGGGCCTTATATGGGTCGTAGACACAATGGGCCTTCTATGGACTATATCATCAATGGGCCTTCTATGGGTCGTATGATCATTTGGCCAAACATGGGCCAATAACAGACCGCATTATGGCCGTAAACGGGCTAGAGTTGGAATCATCTGTTCATGGGCCAACCATAATGGGTCATCGTTAATCGGTTGTATTTGATGATGCTATGAAAACGGCCCAACATATTAACAGGCCACAAATGGGCCGACTGTAACCTTGGGCTGAATTTAGCCCACAAGCAGAAATTGATAGTAACGGGGCCGTAAGTAAACGAATGCTGGAAATGAGCCCAAGAATAAATGGGCTATGAGAAGGCTGAAAGATAACATGGCTGGAAACGGCCCAATGGAATAATGATCCGTTAATGGGTATAAAGTGATACACTGTTCATTATGGGCCAGTTTCACCACGGGCCGTTAATGGGTATAAAGTGATACACTATTCATTACGGGCCAGTTTCACCATGGGCTGTTAATGGGCCAAGAGTTACAAAGGGCCTCATATGGGCCAAAAGACGTCATGGGCCATATATGGGCCAGAAGTGAAAATGGGCTGGAATCATATTGGATGACCCAGATGACGCTACTGGGCCTAATTTGGATAGGTCATAACGGGCCCTGGGCAAACAGGCTGTTAACAGGCTTTCCATGGGCCGGCCCGCCACCTTTTGACCAAGTCAAACGGGCCGGCCTTTTCACACGAATGGGCCTCTGTTGGGCCGTGCCACGTGTCGACATATCATAGGCGCCTTGAGTCCAATGAGTGGATGACATCTGTCCCAACGGTGAGCCGACACGTGTTTCCTCCAGCCAATGATGATTTTACACATGGAAAATCCCCATTGGTCGGGGCTGTTAACGGTTTATCGGATCCAAAACCGGACCCAATAGCTTAACGATGTTCCGTTACGGTGGATGCCACGTGTCGGTCACCCTTGATGAAAGCACTCCTGTGACGCACGATTTATCGTCATGGAAGTGGACACTTCCGTGATGATAATTTTGGTAATGTCATGGAACACTTCTACGAAAGCACAGGTATGACTATCTTGATTCTATCATAAAATCATCATGGATGTACATGCATGACAGAAAACGTGACCTACTGTGACAAACACGTATCATCACGGAAGTGTATTTTTTTGTAGTGCAATGAGCTCCGGAATAGTCTGGAGGTAAAAATTGATATATGGGATAATAGTATTTGGTCTGCGGAAGGGTTTCAGAATTCACCGGAAGGGGCTTTGGATGTTTCCTGAAATGTTCTGGTACGAGAACACTTTACTTGGGCCAAGGGGTAAAGCCCATGGGGCTTTAAGAAGGTGCAAAAGGCAGTTTTGTAGAGGCCAAGGGGCTAGACGCAATGGACCCTGGCGTTTGGTCCTAGACGCCAAGGACCCTGGCGTCTAGGTCTTGGAGTCTGAGAAGGACTCTTGCCTTGCAGGCTAAATAAACTTTGAGGAGGCTCTTTCTACAAGAAATGACCCAGGGCTCAGCATATAAATAGAGGGTAGGTCTAGCACCCGGAACACATCAAGATTCACCAAGCCATGTGCCGGCAACCCTGTCCCCTCTAGTTTATCCCCCGTCTAGTTTCCGTTGTGCTTGGCGAAGCCCTGCGGAGATTGTTCTTCACTACCACAGTCACCACGCCGTTGTGCTGCCGGAACTCATCTACTAATTCGCCCCTCTTGCTGGTGAGGGATTCCTAGTGTCACAGTCTGGTTTTTGCCCTCTTTTCTTTGTCTGATTTTCATTTGAGTTGTTTTGAATTTGGAGTTTTGAATCATTCCATTTGGACTTGATCACTTGGGCATCCCTTGATTTTCACCCAAGTGCCTCCTCTTCTCTTCTACTCCATCATTTCACTCCTGGCCAACCCAACAAAATTGCTTGGAATATTTTTCTTAAATGAAAAATATTCATTTTGCCTCCTAAACCCTAGCTAAAATCTTTGACCTCCAAAGCAACCCTCATTTCTGTTGCCCCAAAAATCCTGAGAAACATCCCAAATATTCTTTGGACCCTAGGGCACATTTATGAACAAAAATATTTCACCACTTTTTGGAGTATTTTTTCTACAGAAAATATTTTCACTTCTGGGCTGAAATGGTACTTTCTATAGGAACTACCTTTTTACTAGCTCCAATGCAGCTGGTTTTCCCTGTGCTTATTCACCTTAGTAAGAGTTAGTAAAACCCCAAAGCTTAGCCCTTGAAACCCTGTGGTTTGACCACAGTAACTATTCAAAGTTTCGGTCCAGTAACTAAACATCTTCACCATTTCACTTCTACTGCACCTGGAAACCAACCAAGTCGTGGTAACACCTATAGTTACTAAGGACTACACGCCAGACATGATGGTTAGTGCTTATGCGGCCTGATGTCACAGTCCATGCGGCGTGTGACCGCGTTCGTCCGAGGGTGCTGGCATGCCAAACGCGCGCTCTGCGCGTTGCCAGCGCCTCTGTGGCGCGCGTGCCCGCTGCTCGGCCAGCCTGGGCGTGTCCCCCCGTGCCACCATCCTTGTCTCCACCCCCTTAACTCCTCCCCGCCGCTCGCTGACGCCGGAGCTCGCCACAGCAAGCACGGGCACGGTCCGGCCAACGGCACAGTGCCCGCGCACTATGTTCGTCCCCTTCCTCCTTGATCCTGTGCTCGTCCGCATTCGTGCACAGCTCCCGCGTGAACCCCGTCGTCTTCTCCCTCTCTCTCTGGCGCCATTCGTCACCGAGCGCCGGCGACAGCTGTCCTCCGGCGGAGCCCGAGCCCTCCTCGCCGCCTCGCCTATAAATAGCCCCCTCCGAAGCCTCCTGGAGCACCGCACCTCACCACACCTCCCTCTTATAGCCACTAGAAGCCGCAGCCCGGCCGAGCAGGCCGCGGGCTGCCGTCCTCGAGCCGAGCTCGCCGGCGATTCCCCCTGGATCGACCCCGCAGCTCCGGCCACACTCAAGCCGAGGCGACCCCGCCAGGGCCTCCGCCTCTCCTCCGTGAAGCCAACGAGCCAAGCCCGAGCCCCTGGAGCTGCCCCTAGCCGCCGTCTTCGTCATCTCCAGCGACCATCATGTTCTGCCTCCGCTTGCGAGGAAGAAACCGACACCGTCCGACCACCATTTGCCACGCCACGGGTACGGGCAGGTGCGCGAGAACCTCCTCCGTCGATCCCTCCCTCACATCTTCCCCCAAGAGGCCTTAATGCCGGTGAATGCTCCGGCGAACCGCCGCTCGCCTCTGTTTTCTTTCCCCCTCCCTCCGGCCTGACTAGCGGGGCCCGCTATTCAGCCAGTCATAACACGCGCGAAGTGGTATGAGTGGTGGCGCCCCGGGAAAATATGCCATCGACGTCACCCCCTCTTTTTTTTTCAAATTTATTTAAATTCCAGGACCATTCAAACAGCCATAACTTTTATTCTACAAGTCCAAATGTAGTGATTCTTTTTGCATTGTGTTCTTTGTCTAAAAATCTAATAGCTCCCAAAAGATGGGATTTTTCCTTGCTGTCTAGATTTTCTTACAATTTTCAGAAGGTTTCTTAATATTTTTCTTTTATGGTTTTTGAATGTTTTTAGAGGATCCAGCTTATCTTGAGGATCACCAGGAGCCTTGTGACCCTCATCAGTACTAAGGCAAGCCATAGTAACATTTTCATGGTGCCACTTCAATATTATTGATTTTCCTGCTTGAACTTATGAATACTGATGCGTTTTAATTAGTTATATAATAAATATATTCTGTTATATATTTGTTATGTTAAAATGCTTGAACTTCTGTAGGTTTGAAGTAAATATTGTTGGTAGATGATGAGAACATAGTTGTTAGAGTTAAATAAATAATATGGTCATAGAATTGATGGGAAATTTGGATATTATTTTTGCATGAGGTATAATGATGATAATTGCTAGAAATGGTTCTGGTATAAGTGAAGAAAGGTTTTAACGAGTATAGTAGCATGAATTTATGTTGGCTCCGTGGGAGCGTAGTTGGTGCAGTTTTGCACGGTTATGTGATGCGTATGATAAGTGATGCATGATATGGCAGTACGACACCGGTTATTTTTTTCTCACATTAAAAATTTGAACCTGATTAATATTCAACTTGAACATTTTGTTGACCGGGTCGTGGTGCCGTTGAAATGAGTCTTTCCCACTGCAACCACATTTGCTGGTATGGGACGGCCTTAATGAGTTTCATTGTCGTGCCTCTGGTCTATACCTCAAATTAGGGAAGGTTATGGGCGTGCTGTACCCTGGCCCGGTAGGCAAGCATAACCTTGTGAGCCTATTGTTAAGTTAAGTTTGGTACCGGATCCCAGTGTGGATCGTGGCCACGACGGTGGTTGAGGTGTCTGGAGGTAGACACGGGGCCACCCAGGACTAGCCCAGTGGGGTCTGAGTCAGAGGGGGCGGGAGAGTGTCATGACAGTGAAATGGTTTCGTCGGTACGCTGTTGGTCCACTCAGATGGGAGAGTGAGACCATGGGTTCTGTAGTGTGGGTACAGTGTACTAACCTCTGCAGAGTGTAATTAATCTATTGATAGCCGAGTCCACGGTTACGGACACGCTCGAAAGTAAGGTACAACATGGGTCAACACTTAATAAATATGCACACTAATTTGCACTAAGGATGACAGTGAGGTCATCATGTTGAGTTGGCTAGGAGTTGGTCGGGTTGTGATCGCCTTAAGGATCATGGGCCACGAGTTGGTCGGGTTGTGATCGCCGTAAGGATCACGGGCCATGAGTTGGTCGGGTTGTGATCACCGCAAGGATCACGGGCCATGAGATGGTCGGGTTGTGATCGCCGTAAGGATCACGAGTATGTGTTGGTAATATTATGTTTGTTCGTCACATCTGGTAAGCATGTTGGGAGAATGAGTACCTGTTGAGCATAGTCGCATCATGTTGGTTATGTAGCTGCATTGTTGATTAAAACTGGATAAATATCATAATATTGTCTGTCATCTTGTTATGCTTATTGTGAGCTTGCAAGTACATTCAATGTACTGACCCAGTGTGTTATGCCAGATTTCAGGAAAGTCCCGTTGGAAAGGAGTGCTGTCCGAGGCTATACCGTGTCCACGTCGGTGTCCTTGTGCTATGGAGTTCCTCTACGACGTTGTTCCGCTGCCGAGTAGTTGTCATGATCGAGGCCCCTTTATGTTCACTAAATAATGTACATATTGTTCAGCCGCACCGTGTGTACCGCTTGGCCTCGCTAACTATTGTAATATGAACTATGTTCCGCTAGCATGAATAAAGCGGTTGTATTCTATACCATGTTGCTGTGTGTTGCCAGAAGACAAGGTCTCTGGGCTGGCAATGTAGGGTAAACCGGTCGCTTTGAGCCGGGGTGCCAAAACGCTTGGTATCAGAGCCGCGCTGATTGTAGGCCATGCTAGACTAAGCCGATTTAACTGGACGATAGATATGAGTTGTAGCTGAGTGTCGGTAATAACTGTAGCTGGTTGTTGCATTGCATGCACTAATCATATTTATTTTTCTATGCTAACCTGCTAATGGTTGTGAGTGTAGACTGGTCACGTGTTGTATCCGTGCCAGTTGCGGCTGATGCCGTACACGTCGCCGCATCTTCTTCGCAACGTGTGGCATCGGATGTACTCTCACGGAGACAATCCAGTCTATCGTGTGTACCGGGAGCGCCTAGCTGACTCAGTGTATGAGTATCATGCCGTGGTTACTCTGCGCACCAGTTCCGATTCCAGTTCATACACTCGTACCTCTCGTAGCGGCTACGCTTCTTCCGCTTCTCAGGCTGTCCAGTTTGCTACATTCAAGGTACTTGTTAAGCACCGCTACAACGAGGTTCGGATACAGAATCTCCCGGGTTTCCACTACTACCCCTCTCTCCACGACAATGTTAGTGTCCCTTTTCTTGTCATTGATCCAGAGTCTGATAGTGTCGCTAGCCACCTTTCTCGCTACATCACTGCTAGTTATCTTCTGATCTACGAGCTGGCTCAGGAGCTGAGTCATGCCCGTACTGCTTTAGCCTCTACTTTAGTCACTGCTCGCTCAGCCACTGCTTCTCCATCCGTGGGATTTATTCCCTATGTTCCTGCCAGTTCTAGATCCCCTGTTTCTCCAGTTACTCCCCCGAGTAGCTTGGGCACCGTGACTGCGAGTCCCCTTAGTGCTCTTGCAGAGTGGGTTTCACTCCTCGCCACTCCTGCAGCTCCGATGATCCGCCCTTCACCTGCCCCTGAGGGAGAGCCCTCGAGGCAGCGTCGTCGTGTCACTTTTAACCCGGAGGTCTTCGTTAACCCCGCTAGTTCCGGATCCAAATCCGCATCAGGAGAGGACACCGCAGCGCCACCCGAGCAGTAGAACTTTTGAGTATTCTCAGTTGTCGGGATGGAGTATGGTTGTAATCGTACTAGTCATGCTGTTTCATTTCATGTATGCGGGTAGTTGGACCTGGCATGTTGTTATCTTTCATGTATGAGTCTATGTATAATTATGTTGGACTTTATCTTATTCGCCGTATTTTCTTCGTGTTTTCGGTTTCGCTTGGTTTGTTTTGCTGGCTTCTCCCCAGTTTTTGTTGAATGCTTCTCATCTCGGTTGCATTGACTTGGGAAAAACCATATTAGGATGACACGGGGAGGCTGTAGTAGCAACGTTCGCGAGGGTTCCCCTATTCGGTGTTCCGCACGGCAGGCAGGACAATCACCCGAACCGTACGTTCCACCACCGCCTCCACCGCCAAATCCGCCCTCCATCGAGCAAATTATGCGTATGTTTGAGGAACGACGAAACAATGATCTAATGGAAATATTTAGAAGTATTCAAGCAATGGTTCGACAGAATGGGAATGAGCCTACCTCCCACTCCAAGCTATCTAATTTTCAAAGGACTAAGCCTCCCAGTTTCAGTCAGGCCATTGATCCCCTGGATGGAGATGATTGGTTAAGGACTATGGAAAAGAAACTTGAGGTTGCTCGAACTTTTGAAGAAGATAAAGTTCTATTTGTAACACATTATCTGGAAGGCGCTGCTGCCATATGGTGGGAAAGTGAGAAAGCTATAGCAACCGAGGATGAAGCAATTACCTGGCCAAGATTCAAGGAGCAATTCCAAAAATATCACATCCCTGCGGGAATTATGAAGACTAAGCAGCGTGAATTTCTCGCGCTCCTCCAAGGAAGTCAGTTAGTGGGATAATATTTACAAAAGTTCAATAACATGTCACGTTACTCTCAATATGATGTGGCCACTGAAGAAAGGAAGATGGACCGCTTTCTTGGTGGATTAAACCCACAACTTCGCTGTGCTCTCAGTATGTTCGATTTTCCAGATTTTCAAACCCTGGTGAACAAGGCTTTCATTGCTGAAAGGGAACACAAGCTCGTGTCAGATACTAGGTCTGTCCATAATGATCACAAACGCAAGTTTGAGCCTAAGAAGGAAATGCAACCAGCGCAAAAGGTTCGTACCTGGCAGCCAACTCCGATGGCATACCAGCCCAGTTGGCAACATAATGTAAACAAGACCACCACCCAAGTGAAGAATGATGTGCTCAACCCAGTTATGGAGAATCGTCTGCGCAACAATTCATGTTATAGTTGCGGACAAACCGGACATTATGCCAAACAGTGTCCCAAGAACACTCGGACCAATGCTACGTTCAAGCCTCAAATCCATTATTTGGAAGCTGGTCCAAGTCAGCACGACATCACAAAATACATTCATCACATTTCAGCCGACGAAGCCCACGAAAATCTCAAGGTCGTCATTGGTATGTTCCCTATTAATAACATACCCGCAGTAATTTTATTTGACTCTGGTGCTTCCCACTCTTTTATTTCTCAGAGTTTTGTCGCCCAAAACAAATTTCCTTGTTCGCTTTTGGGCAAAAATATGCTGGTACAAACCCCGGGATCTATTATTCAAAGTAATCTTGTTTGCCGCAATCTGGAAGTCAGGATCAACGAAATCAGTTTTTCGATGTCTTTGATTCTGATCGAGTCTGAAAAATTGGATGTTATCTTGGGAATGAATTGGCTGACTCAGTACAAAGTATGCATAAATTGTGGAACCCAGGAAGTCAATTTGACCAGACAAGATGGACAAGCTACCAAGTTTATTGCTCGTAGAAGCATACCCTCCAAGGAAATGGTTTTTACAGCAATAGCAGAAATGGAATTAATACCAATGGTCAGTGAGTTTCCCGATGTATTCCCAGAAGAACTGCCAGGCATGCCACCTGACCGGGAGCTTGAGTTTGCAATAGAACTTGTGCCCGGAACCACACCAATACACAAGAAATATTATCGAATGCCGTCATCCGAGTTGGTGGAGCTAAAGAAACAGCTTGATGAAATGCTCCAAAAAGGATATATCCGCCCTAGTTCCTTGCCATGGGGATCACCCGCTATTTTTGTGGACAAGAAAGATGGCAGCTTTCGCATGTGTGTGGACTACCACAGTTGAATGATTTCACGGTCAAGAACAAATACCCTCTGCCAAGAATTGATGATTTGTTTGATCAACTTAGTGGAGCCAAGGTCTTCTCAAAAATTGATTTGCGGACTGGATATTATGAGCTTAAAATTAAAAAGGAGGATATTCCCAAGATCACGTTCACCACTTGCTATGGTCTTTATGAATATACCGTCATGTCCTTCGGCCTCACCATCGCCCCTACTTTCTTCATGCACATGATGAACAAAGTGTTCATGGATTTCCTTGATAAGTTCGTGGTCGTCTTCATCGATGATATACTTATCTATTCAAGAAATGCAGAAGAGCATAAAGGACACCCCCGCGCAGTGCTACAACGACTACGTGAGCACCATTTGTATGCCAAGTTCAGTAAATGCGAGTTTTGGCTCAAGCAAGTTGCGTTCCTTGGACACATACTATCCACTAAAGGAATAGCCGTGGACCCTAGTAAAGTAAAAGATGTGCTTGACTGGTTGCGACCCGCCACCGTGTCTCAGATCCGGAGTTTTCTTGGATTAGCCGGATATTACCGTCGATTTATTGAAGGGTTCTCCAAGATTGCTAAACCCATGACGGAGTTACTTAAAAATGATAAGAAGTTTGAATGGACGTCAGACTGTGAGTAAAGTTTCACCGAGTTGAAGAAGCGCTTAACAACTACGCCGGTATTAACACTTCCAGATATCTACCGCAGCTTTGACGTATATTGCGACGCTTCCCGACAAGGACTTGGGTGCGTGCTTATGCTAGATGGCAAGCTAGTAGCCTACACCTCACGGCAGCTACGACCTCATGAAGGCAATTACCCACTCATGATTTGGAATTGGCCGCGGTAGTTCATGCTTTAAAAATTTGGAGACACTACCTCATTGGAAAAAGGTGCCAAATTTTTACCGACCACAAAAGTCTCAAATACATATTTACCCAGCCAAATTTAAATCTCCGTCAGTGAAGATGGCTGGAGTTGGTCAAAGATTATGATCTTGGAATAAATTACCATCCGGGTAAGGCCAACGTGGTTGCTGATGCACACAGTCGAAAGCCCGTCAGTTTAAACGTCATGCTGGAATCTCTGCCTTCTGAACTCAAAGAAGAAATTGCTTAGCTCAACCTGGTTGTTGTTGAGGCTGGTCTTGCAAATATTTTGACGATCACTCCTACTCTTGAGGAAGAAATCCGCAAGGCCCGGCCAGGCGATGCCAAACTGCAGAAACGCATCAAGTCATCCGATTTCTCGAAGGATCAGTGCGGTACCCTTCGATTCAGGGGAAGGATTTGTGTGCCTAACCAGGCTGACCTAAAGCAGAAAATTTTGTCAGAAGCCCATGAGTCCTCGTATTCAATCCACCCTGGAGGCACAAAAATGTACGAAGACCTTCGACAAATATTCTGGTGGGATGGAATGAAGAAAGACATTGCTTATTTCGTGGCCTGTTGCGACATCTGCAACAAGGTTAAGGCGGAATATCAGAAACCCGCTGGACTTCTCCAACCACTGCCCGTATCACAATGGAAATGGGACGATGTCTGTATGGATTTCATCACAGGATTACCCAGGACCCAACGAGGCAATAATGCGATCTGGGTCATAGTGGATACATTAACCAAGGTGGCTCACTTTCTCAAAGTCAAAACCTCATACAGAGCAGATGAGCTTGCCCGACTGTATGTATACAGAATTGTCAGTTTGCATGGAGTTCCCCAAACCATGACTACTGACCAAGGTTCACTATTCACCTCTTCTTTCTGGACCCGCCTCCATCAAGCCCTTGGGACGGAATTAAAATACAGCACTGCTTATCATCCTCAGACGGATGGGCAACCGGAAAGAGTAAATCATATACTCGAAGATGTGCTTCGAGCCTATGTTCTAGCCCAAGGACCACAATGGGAAGATTGCTTGCCATACGCTGAGTTCTCATATAACAATGGAGTCCAGACCAGTTTAAAGATGTCACCTTATGAAGCTTTGTATGGCCGTAAGTGCCGCACTCCATTAAATTGGTCTCAAACCGGAGATAGCCATATTTTTGGAACAGATCTCATGCTGGAGGCCAAAAAGCAAGTCAAAGAGATCCCAGACAAATTACAGCTGGCCAAATCGTGACATAAAAGTTATTATGATGCAAAGCACCGACAGATCAGTTTTTAACCCGGAGAACATGTCTACCTACGAGTCACACCCATGAAGGGAGTAAGAAGGTTCCAAACCCGTGGAAAATTGGCACCCAGGTTTATTGATCATTTCCCGTCATGACACGAGTGGGTGCTGTGGCATATCAGTTGGAGCTGCCTCCGGAACTGTCCGATGTGCACAACGTGTTCCACGTTTCACAACTACGACGGTGCATCTCACCACCCGAGAAAAAGACCGATTTGGCAGAGATAGAACTGGCAAAGGATTTGACCTACGAAGAGAGGCCAGTGAAAATTTTGATCAGATGGAAAGAGTTACTCGCAGTAAGTCATGGAAATTTTACAAGGTTCAATGGATGCATCATACCGAATCAGAATCAACCTGGGAATCAGAAGAATTTCTAAGGGCATGTTATCCATAATGGTTTTCCCAAGCAACCAAATCTCGAGGACGAGATTCATTCTAAGTGGGGGAGGTTTGTCACAGTTTGGTTTTTGCCCTCTTTTCTTTGCCTAATTTTCATTTGAGTTGGTTTGGATTTGGAGTTTTGAATCATTCCATTTGGACTTGATCACTTGGGCATCCCTTGATTTTCACCCAAGTGCCTCCTCTCCTCTTCTACTCCATCATTTCACTGCTGGCCAACCCAACAAAATTGCTCGCAATATTTTTCTTAAATGAAAAATATTCATTTTGCCTCCTAAACCCTAGCTAAAATCTTTGACCTCCAAAGCAACCCTCATTTCTGTTGCCCCAAAAATCCTTAGAAAAATCCCAAATATTCTTTGGACCCTAGGGCACATTTCTGAGAAAAAATATTTCACCACTTTTTGGAATATTTTTGCTACAGAAAATATTTTCACTTCTGGGCTGAAATGGTAGTTTCTACAACTACTACCTTTTTACTAGCTCCAATGTAGCTGGTTTTCCCTGTGCTTATTCACCTTAGTAAGAGTCAGTAAAACCCCAAAGCTCAGCCCTTGAAACCTTGTGGTTTTACCACAATAACTGTTCAAAGTTTCGGTCCAGTAACTAAACATCTTCACCATTTCACTTCTAATGCACCTGGAAACCAACGAAGTTGTGGTAACACCTAAAGTTACTAAGGACTACACGCCAGACATCATGGTTAGTGCTTATGCGGCCTGATGTCACAGTCCACGCGGTAACCGCATTCGTCCGAGGGTGCTGGCATGCCAAACGCGCGCTCTGCGCGTCGCTAGCGCCTCTGTGGCGCACGTGCCCGCTGCTCAGCCAGCCTAGGCATGTCCCCCCGCGCCACCATCCTTGTCTCCACCACCTTAACTCCTCCCAGCCGCTCGCCGACGCCGGAGCTTGCCGCACCGAGCACAGGCATGGTCCGTCCAACGGCACAGTGCCCGCGCACTGTGTTCGTCCCCTTCCTCCTTGATCATGTGCTCGTTCGTGTCCATGCACAGCTCCCTCGTGAACCCCGTCGTCTTCTCCCTCTCTCTCGGATGCCATTCGTCGCCGGGCGCCGGCGATAGCTGTCCTTCGGCGAAGCCCGAGCCCTCCTCGCTGCCCCACATATAAATAGCCCCCTCCGCAGCCTCCTGGAGCACCGCACCTCACCACACCTCCCTCCTATAGACACTAGAAGCCGCAGCCCGGCCGGGCAGGCCGCGGGCTGCCGTCCCCGAGCCGAGCTCGCCGGCGATTCCCCATGGATCGACCCCGCATCTCCGGCCACTCCCAAGTCGAGGAGACCCCGCCAGGGTCTCCGCTTCTCCTCCGTGAAGCCAACGAGCCAAGCCCGAGCCCCTGGAGCCGCCCCTAGCCGCCGTCTTCCTCATCTCCGGCGACCACCGTGTTCTGCCTCCATTTGCGAGGAAGAAACCGACGCTGTCCGGCCACCATTTGCCACACCACGGGTACGGGCAGGTGCGCGAGAACCTCCTCGGTCGATCCCTCCATCTCATCTTCCTCCAAGAGGCCTCAACATCGGCGAATGCTCCGGCGAGCTGCCGCTCGCCTCTGTTTTCTTTCCCCCTCCCTCCGGCCTGACTAGTGGGCCCGCTAGTCAGCCACTCATAACACGCGCGAAGCGGTATGAGTGGTGGCGCTCCGGGAAAATATGCCATCGATGTCACCCCCTCTCTGTTTTTCTTTTTTTTTAAATTTATTTAAGTTCCAGGAGCATTCAAACAGCCATCACTTTTATTCTACAAGTCCAAATGCAGTGATTCTTTTTGCATTGTGTTCTTTGTCTAAAAATCTAACAGCTCCCAAAAGATGGGATTTTTCCTTGCTGTCTAGATTTTCTGACAATTTCCAGAAGGTTTCTTGATATTTTTCTTTTGTGGTTTTTGAATGTTTTCAGAGGATCCATCTTGTCTTGAGGATCACCAGGAGCCTTGTGACCCTCATCAGTACTAAGGCAAGCCACGGTATCATTTTCATGGTGCCACTTCAATATTATTGATTTTCATGCTTGAACTTATGAATATTGATGCATTTTAATTAGTTATAGAATAAATATATTCTGTTATATGCTTGTTCTGTTAAAATGCTTGAACTTCAGTAGGTTTGAAGAAAATAATATGCTTGAACTTCAGTTGTTAGAGTTGAATAAATAATATGGTCATAGAATTGATGGGAAATTTGGATATTATTTTTGCATGAGGTATAATGATGAGAATTGCTAGAAATGGTTCTGGTATAAGTGAAGAAAGGTTTTTACCAGTATAGTAGCATGAATTTATGTTGGCTCCGTGGGAGCATAGTTGGTGTAGTTTTGCATGGTTATGTGATGCATATGTTAAGTGATGCATGATATGGCAGTACGACACCGGTTATTTTCTTCTCACATTAAAAAGTTGAACCTGATTAATATTCAACTTGAACATGTTGTTGACCGGGTCGTGGTGCCACTGAAACGAGTCTTTCCCAGTGCAACCACATTTGCCGGTATGGACGGCCTTAATGCCTTTCATTGTCGTGCCTCTGGTCGGTACCTCAAATTAGGGTAGGTTATGGGCGTGCTGTACCCTGGCCCGGTAGGCAAGCATAACCTTGTGAGCCCATTGTTAAGTTAAGTTTGGTACCGGATCCCTGTGTGGATCGTGGCCACGACGGTGGTCGAGGTGTCTGGAGGTAGACACGGGGCCAGCCAGGACTAGCCTAGTGGGGTGTGAGTCGGAGGGGCCGGGAGAGTGTCATGACAGTGAAATGGTTTCGTCGGAACGTTGTTGGTCCACTCGGATGGGAGAGTGAGACCATGGGTTCCGTAGTGTGGGTACAGTGTACTAACCTCTGCATAGTGTAATTAATCTATCGATAGCCGAGTCCACGGTTACGGACACGCTCGAAAATAAGGTACACCATGGGTCAACACTTAATAAATATGCACACTAATTTGCACTAAGGATGACAGTGAGGTCATCATGTTGAGTTGGCCACGATTTGGTCGGGTTGTGATCGGCATAAGTATCACTAGCCACGAGTTGGTCAGGTTGTCATCACCGTAAGGATCACGGGCCACGAGTTGGTCGGGTTGTGATCGCTATAAGGATCACGGGCCATGAGATAGTTGGGTTGTGATCGCCGTAAGGATCACGGGTATGTGTTAGTAATATTATGTTTGTTGGTCACATATGGTAAGCAAGTTGGGAGAATGAGTACCTGTTGAGTATAGTCGCATCATGTTGGTTATGTAGCTGGATTGTTGATTAAAACTAGATAAATATCATAATATTGTCTGTCATCTTGTTATGCTTATTGTGAGCTTGCAAGTACATTCAATGTACTAACCTGGCGTGTCATGCCAGATTTCAGGAAAGTCCCGTTGGAAAGGAGTGATGTCCGAATCTAGACCGTGTCCACGTTGGTGTCCTTGTGCTATGGAGTTCCGCTACGACGTTGTTCCGCTGCCGAGTAGTTGTCATGATCGAGGCCCCTTTATGTTCACTAAATAATGTACATATTGTTTAGCCGCACCGTGTGTGCCGTTTGGCCTCGCTAACTATTGTAATATGAACTATGTTCCGCTAGCATGAATAAATCGGTTGTATTCTGTACCATGTTGTTGTGTGTTGCCAGAAGACAAGGTCTTTGTGCTGGCAATGCAGGGTAAACCGGTCGCTCTGAGCTGGGGTCCCACACCTAGATTCGGAAGTCCTCGGGTGTCCGGCCCAGGAGTGTGGGCCGGGTTGCATGGGCCATGCAGGATCAAACTGAAGATTATTTACTGAGTCCGAATGAGGCTTCTCAATGCGTGGAAGGCAAGAATAGAGTCTGGAGTTTTCGCTACCTGGTAAACCGACATTGTACAAACTCTAGACCTGCCTCCGGTGTGTATATAAACTAGAGGGGTTAGTCTGTAGAGGGCAACTATTATCATCATGAGAATCCCCATAGGCTAGACATCTAGGGAGCCTCGACGATCTCGAGGTAGATCCACTCTTGTAACCTTCGTACTCGACGATTATAGTCAAGAAGGAGTAGAGTTTTACCTCCATTAAGAGGGCCCGAACTGGGGTAAACACCGTGTCCCTTGACTCCCTATTACCATTGATCTCTTGACGCATAGCTTGGGCCCCCTACCTGAGATCTGCCGTTTTTGACAGACAACTGGATCAAGAGGGCGAGGACGTCATCGAGCTGAACATGTGCTGAACGCGGAGGTGCCGTACGTTCTGTACTTGATCAGGACGAATTGTGAAGGTGTACAACTACATCAACCGCATTGATAAATGCTTCCACTTAGCAATCTTCAAGGGTATGAAGATGCTCTCCTCCTCTTGCGTGTGAGTAGAATTTTTTTGTTTTCCATGCAACGTTCCCCAACATGTATTGGGGGTATAAGCCATGGAGAAGTTAGAATACAGTAGGTATAATGCAAAAATAAAATATGAATGGGTTTGCAACAGTGCTTTATACTAACGAATCTCACGAGGGTTTTGTTAAGTTTTGTGTGGACGGAGTTTTCATGTTTTGGGTGAGATCACGATGGATGAAGGAATAAGGAGTGGTAAGAGCCTATGCTTGGGGATTCCTAAGGCACCCCAAGTAATATTCAAGGACTCCTAAGCAACTAAGCTTGGGGATGCCCCGGAAGGCATCCCCTCTTTCTTTTACTAACTATCGGTAGTTTTACTTAGAGCTATATTTTTATTTGTCACATATCATGAGTTTTGCTTGGAGCGTCATGTATTATATGAGTCTTTGCTTTGTTTGCTTTTTAGTTTGTCACAATCATCACTACTGAACAGACTTATTTGAGGGAGCCATGCATTTATCATGATTTGTTAGAATACTCTATGTGCTTCACTTAAATCTTTTGAGCTAGGAAGTTGCTCTAGTGCTTCGCTTATATCTTTTTTAGCACATCGGTGATTAAAATTTGAAGAAATATTTGCACTCTCAAGCTTCACTTATATATTTTTGAGAGTTGATAATAGTAATGGTAATTTTCACAAGATATGAATTTGGTCCCAAAGTGATGAATATCCAAGAGGGATATAATCAGAACTTTCATATAGATCACCGGATATGATAAGTTTGATTCCTTGCAACAGTTTTGCAATTTGGAGATGATAATACGTGAGTCGTTTTATTTAGTAATTGTGATGTAGTAAGAATACTGGTGTTAAGGTTTGTGATTCCCTATGCATGCACAATAAATTCAATAGTTATACAACAAAGTCACAACCTACTTATGGTGCATTATTCAGTGTTAATTATGTTCAATGCATGTTTATGGCTGTTTTTGCTTTTTGGTTGGTTGCTTCTGAATCTATTTGCTAGCCTTCATTTGTACTAAGCGGGAGTGCTACTTATGCATCCAACTCCTTAAACCCAAAGTTGTACCAAATGAGTCCACCATACATACCTATATGCAGTATTTCCATGCCATTCCAAGTAAATTTGCATGTGTCAACTCTAATTTTTCAAAATAAATTTCCGTTTTGTGTGCCCGTACCGCTCATGAAGTGGCAAGGGGTGGCCAATATTTTTTCCATGGTAGGTATTTTATTCTCATGATGAGTGTTTATTCACTTGTCATTGCACAAGAGTGTGGCAAGTAATAGGGATGCCCAATCCCGAAATGAAAATAATAATAATATGATGATAATAATAAATTCCTTGGAAAGTGTTCGTATGGAAGGCACCCGTGGATACGGCGAGCCATGGGTTGTGAAAGAATGGTGGAAAGGAAATAAACTTTATTTTCTGTTTGGGAACTGCCTATAATTTGTCTAGCATGGAAGATATTGGGAATTCTCGGCCGTTTCCATTGACAGAAAAAGCATGCCTCTCAAAATAATTTTATCTCTAATTTAAACCTTGAGCTCTGGCACCTGCTCAAATCTCCGCTTCCCTCTATGAAGGGCCTATCTATTTAGTTTTATGCAATTTTTATTTTGAGTCCGTCTTTTCTTATAGAGCACCAGCTAGAGAGCACTATTGTCATACTTTTGCATTGGATGTGGCAAACATTGAGTGTGTTTCATGAATGGATCAATTATTGAGCATAATGGGCTAGGGATAACTTTCTTTAGCATTGATATTTTGAAAGACATGGTTGCTTGTTGGTATGCTTGAGTATTTATGTCTTCATGTCAAATTATAGACTATTGCTTTGAATCATTCAAGTACAAATGTCCATGCCACAAAAGAAAAGAGTATATGATGAATATGATAGGTAGCATTCCACATAAAAAAATTCTGTTTTTATCATTTACCTACTCGAGGACGAGCAGAAATTAAGCTTGGGGATGCTTGATACGTCTCCAACGCATATATAACTTTTGATTGTTCCACGCTATTATAGTATCAACCTTGGATGTTTTCTATACATTTTCAAGCAATTATATATCATTTTTTGGGACTAACCTATTAACTTAGTGCCCAGTGCCAGTTGGTGTTTTTGCCTGTTTTTTGTTTTTTTTGGAATATCAGTACCAAACTAAGTCCAAATGCCTCGAAACTTTTTGGAGATTTTTTTGGACATAATAAACCCTGGAAGCTTCGGGAGGGGATGAGAAGATGGAGCAGTGGCCCATGAGGCACTAGGGCACGCCCTGGTGGCTTGTGGGGCCCATGTGGCTCCTTTTGACCTAACTCCACCTCTATAAATTCTCTAAAATGGGGAAACCAACAGAGGAGTCCACAGAATACTTTTTCCGATGCCGCAGGTTCCTATTCTTAACAGATCCCATATGGAGGCCTTTTCCGGCAATCTGCCGGAGGGGAATTCGATTATGGAGGGGCTCTACATCATCCTGGCTTCCCTTCCAATGATGCGTGAGTAGTTTACCACATACCTACTGATGAGGAACGTTGCATAAAAATCAAAAAAGAATCATAGGAACACCCAATATCTATCTAGGAGAAGCATAAAAATGAGAGGGGAGAGTGTGTCTATGTACCCTCGTAGACCTAAAGCAGAAGCGTATATAACGTGGTTGATGTAGTCGTACTCTTCGCGATCCGATCACAATCCAACGGATCTACTGCCGAACGGACGACACCTCCTAGTTTAGCACACGTGCGGCTCAATGACATCTCCTCCTCCTCGATCCAACAAGATAAGGCAGAGAAGTAGATGGGATCACAACTAGCACGACGGCGTGGTGGTGGTGGAGAATACCGGCAGGGCTTCGCTAAGCAAAAAACCGTGGACGAGAACTATGCCGGAGGGAGAGAGGGGGTAGCAGCCAAGGCCAATGTATTGGGGTGCCTTGATGCACCCCTCCCCTATATGTATATGCGTGGGAGGGATGGGAGTCCATCCCTACTCCTAATAGGAGTTGGCTCCAAGGGGGAGAGGACTTGGACTCCAAGTCCAATCCTATTCCTACCAGGACTCCCCTTTTATCGCTTCCCTAGCCGCATGGTATTTTAAGGATTTGGTGCGCCTGGCCCCATAAGGCCAGGGTGCCTCCCCTCCGCCCATGCCATCCCTTGGGACGTGGTGGACCCACTTGTGGACTTCTGGACCCCTCTGAAATCCTCTGGAACCTTTTGGAAGCTTCCAGGTACAATGCCAAAAAAACTGCACCTTTTTCTGGAACCCAAATTATGACTTCTCGACCATTTTGAGACTCCTCATGCCGTCCGGGATCTCATTCAGGACATTAAACAACATTCAATTACCAATCATTAAATATCCAAATACTACTCTAGCATCAACGAATGTTAAGCGTGCAACCCTGTGGGTTCGGGAATCATGTAGTTATGACTGAGACCTCTCTCCGGTCAATAACCAATAGCGGGACGTCGATGCCCATATTGGTTCCTACATATTCCACGAAGATCTTTTATCGGTTGAACCACGATGTCAAGGATTCGGTTAATCCCGTATGCAATTCCCTTTGTCCGGTGATATGTTACTTGCCCGTGATTCAATCTTCGGTATCTCCATACCTAGTTCAATATCATTACCGGGAAGTCTCTTTACTCATTCCGTAATACAATATCTCATGACTAACTGATTAGACACATTGCTTGCAAGCTCTTTATGATGTTGTATTACCGAGAGGGCCCAGAGATATCTCTCTGTCATACGGAGTGACAAAACCCAGTCTCGATCCGTGCCAACTCAACTAACACCTTTGGAGATACCTATAGAGCACCTTTATGATCACCCAGTTATGAAGTGATGTTTGGATACACACTAAGTATTCGTCCGCTGTCATGGAGTTGCATGATCTCATGGTCTTAGGAATAGATACTTGACATGAAGAAATTTAAAGCAATAAACTAATACGATCAAATGCTAAGCTTACGGTTGGGTCTTGTCCATCACATCATTATCCTACTGACGTGATCCCGTTATCAAATGACAACTCATGTCTATGGTTAGGAAACCTTAACCATCTTTGATCAACGAGCTAGTCTAGTAGAGGCTCACAAGGGACATAGTATTTGTTTATGTATTGACACATGTATTTAAGTTTCCGGTCAATACAATTCTAGCATGAATAATAAACATTTACCATGAATGGGAAATATGATAATAACCATTTTATTATTGCCCCTAGGGTATATATCCAACAGTCTCCCACTTGCACTAGAGTCAATAATCTAGTTCACATCTCCATGTGATTAACGCCCAATGAGTTATGGGGTTTGATCATGTTTTGCTTGTGAGAGAGGTTTTAGTCAATGGGTGTGCAACATTCAGATCCGTGTGTACTTTGCAAATCTTTATGTCATACTATAGATGCTACTACCACGCTCCAAATGACCGCTCCACCACTCAATATAAATACGTATCCTGGTTTGAGACTTAAAGTCATCCAGATCTGTGTTGAAGCTAGCATCAACGTAACCTTTTATAATGAGCTCTTCATCACCTCCATAAATGAGAAACATGTCCTTAGTCCTTTTCAGGTACTTCAGGATGTTCTTGACTGCTGTCCGGTGATCTACTCCTGGATCACTTTGGTACCTTCTGCCAGACTTACGGCAAGGCACACATCAGGTCTGGTACACAACATTGTAGACATTATAAAGCATATGGTTGAGGCATAGGGAATGACTATTATCCTTTCTCTTTCTTCTGCCATGGTCGGCCTTTGAGTCTTACTCAACTTCACACCTTGCAATACAGGCACGAACCCTTGCTTTGACAGATCCATTCTGAACTTCTTCAAAACTTTGTCAAGGTATAACGTCCATTTTGCATCATGTTTTCCTACTGTTATTTATAGTGTTTTTATTCATTATAACACTTTATGGAGTAATTCTAATGCCTTTTCTCTCATAATATGCAAGGATTACACAAAGAGGGAGAATGTCGGCAGCCGGAATTCTGGACATGAAAAAGCTATGTTAGAGATACCTATGCTGCACATCTCCAAATGAGCTGAAATTTTCCGAAGCGTTATTTTGGAATATGTAATAAATATTGGAGAAAAGAACTACTAGAGGGGGGCTTCCAGGTGACCATAAGACACTAGGGCGTGCCAGGCCCCCCAGGCGCACCCTGGGGGGTAGTGGGCACCTAGGACCACCTCTGGTGCCCATCTTCTGGTATATATGGTCTATTGACCTAGAAAAAATAAATAAAGAGAGGACTTTCAGGACGGAGCGCCGCCGTCTCAAGGCGAACCTTGGGCAGGAGCACTTTTGCCCTCCGGCGGAGCGATTCTGCCAGGGGAACTTCCCTCCGGGAGGGGGAAATCAAAGCCATCATCATCACCAACAACCCTCCCATCTTTGGGAGGCCAATCTTCATCAACATATTAAACAAAACCATCTCATCTCAAACCCTAGTTTATCTCTTGTGTTCAATCTTTGTATCAAAACCTTAGATTGGTACCTGTGTGGACTAGTAGTGTTGATTACATCTTGTAGTTGATGCTAGATTGTTTATTTGGTGGAACATCATATGTTCAGATCCATTATGCTATTTAATATCCCTTTGATCTTGAACATGAATATTATTTGTGAGTAGTTGTCCTTGTTTTTGAGGCCACCGGAGATGTCATGTTGCATGTAATGATGTGAATTTGATACTCGTTTGATCTTTTGATGGTATGTATGTTGTGATTCCCTTAGTGGTGTTATTTGTACGTTGACTACATGACACTTCACCATCTTTGGGCCTAAGGTAATGCATTGTGGAGTAGTTATTAGATGATGGGTTGCTAGAGTGACAGAAGCTTAAACCCTAGTTTATGCGCTATTTCGTAAGGGACTGATTTGGATCCATATGTTTAATGCTATGGTTAGATTTTATCTTAGTACTTTTCTTGTAGTTGCGGATGCTTGCGAGGGTTTTAGTCATAAGTGGAAGGCTTGTTCAAGTAAGAACAGCACCCAAGCACTGTTCCACCAACATACCATATTATCAAAGTAGCGAACACAAATCAAACCAACTTAATGAAAGTGACTAGAAGAAATTCCCGTGTGCCCTCAAGAACGTTTTGCTTATTATTAGAGACCGTTCCGGCCTGTTCTTTGCCACAAAGGATTGGGATACCTTGCTGCACTTTTTTTATTGTTACTGTTACTTCCTCATTACAAATTACCTTTCTATCAAACTATCTGTTACCTACAATTTCAGTGCTTGCAGAAATTACCTTGCTGAAAACTGCTTGACATTTCCTTCTGCTCCTCGCTGGGTTTGACACTCTTACTTATCAGAAGGACTATGATTGACCCCCTATACTTGTGGGTCATTAAGACTCTTTTCTGGCGCCGTTTCAGGGGAATGAAGCACTCTTGGTAAGTGGAAATTGGTAAGGAAAAATTTATATTATGTGCCAAAATTTATTGTCACTTGTTACTAGGGAAAACAATCCTTTGAGGGGTTTGTTTGGGGTATCTTCACCTCGACCAGAAACACAAAGAGTTGTCGTCAACCTACTGCACCTACTGAAAATATTGGTTATGAAATTCCTTCGGGTATGATAGAGAAACTGCTAGCTAATCCTTATGCAGGAGATGGAACGAAACATCCTGACTTGCACCTGATATATGTAGATGAAATGTGTGGATTGTTTAAGCTTGTAGGTGATACGACTCCAACGTATCTATAATTTTTGATTGTTCCATGATGTTATATTATCATTCTTGGATGTTTTACAATCTTTTTATATCATTTTTTGGTACTAACCTATAGACATAGTGCCCAGTGCCAGTTGTTGTTTTCTGCGTGTTATTTTAGATTGCAGGGAATCAATATCAAAAGGAGTCCAAACGCTACGAAACTTTTTGAGGAGTTTTTGGACCAGAAGACATCCAGTGGGCCAAGGCTGCACCCGGGGGTGCCTCGAGGAGGGCAGCACCCACTAGGGCACGCCAGGTGGCCCAGGTGTGCCCTGGTGGGTTTTACCCACCTCGGGTGCCCCTTGAACCGCCTCTTTGCTCTATAAGTACCCCAATATTCCAGAAACCCTGAGGCGAGTCGGTGAAAATCAATTCCAGCCGCAGAGTCCAGAACCACCTGATCCAATCTAGACACCATGACGGAGGGGTTCACCACTTCCATTGGTGCCTCTCCGATGATGCGTGAGTAGTTCTTTGTAGACCTACGGGTCCATTGTTAGTAGCTAGATGGCTTCCTCTCTCTCTCTCTCTCTTGATTATCAATACAATGGTCTCTTGGAGATCCATATGATGTAAGCCTTTTTGCGGTGTGTTTGTTGGGATCTGATGAACTTTGAGTTTATGATCAGATCTATGTTTTTATCCATGAAAGTTATTTGAGTCTTGTTTGATCTCTTATATGCATGATTGCTTATAGCCTCGTATTTCTTCTCCAATATTTGGGTTTTGTTTGGCCAACTTGATCTATTTATCTTGCAATGGGAAGATGTGCTTTGTAGTTGGTTCGATCTTACGGTGCTTGATCCCCGTGACAGAAGGGGAACTGTTGGTGTACTAGAGTAGGGGTACCCTAGTATCCCGAACTTGTGCACGGGCAGTCGCAGCACCCCGCGGCAAGGCTTGCCGGGTGACTGCCAAGGTCCTCCGTGGTTCCTTTGGAGCCATTCAAGAACAAAGTGCTCAAGTCAAGGAGACAAGGCCCCGGCAAGAGGAGCTTGTTGGGAAGGCCAACCAAGGAATCTCAAGGAACTTGCCGCGACGCGCCTCGCTTCTCGGCAAGGCCCGGTGAGCGACAAGCTTCCGGGCGCGGCAAGACAACAACCGCGGCAAGGCGCTTGCCGCGGCAAGCTACCATCCTGTACCCGCGCTCTAGCACATCCACCAACGTGTCGCCCTAGGGCCTTTCTAGGCAAGCGTGGCAAGAGGTTGTGCAGCCAACAGTGCGAGGTGGCAAGCGACGCTGACAAGATTGCCATCGTGGCGAGCGGTGGCGCCCCTAACGGTCCCTTTTTGCACTGTTTGGGCGACACAGACGGGCATTTAATGCCTTTGTCCCCTGCCGTCAGGGTTAGGTATGATACACTGTGCAAGTAGGTGTACCAACCGCAGTTCTTTTACATTCTTACCCTTGCCTATGTTGCCACCTGTCGGTGACCCCTTGAGCATATAAAAGGAGGCCCATGCGCAACGTAGAGGGGGGTTGGAAACCAGAAAACACTCACGCTCCGTCTCGCAGCTAGTGTGTACTGTAGCGCTCATCGCTCCTGAGCAAGAACACAATACAACCACAAAGCAGCAGTAGGAGTATTATCTCTCCGGAGAGCTCCGAAGCTGGGTAAACCGCTCGTGTGCCTCGCCTCGATCC